>NC_065445.1:211644523-211868546 GCF_917563875.1 Diabrotica virgifera virgifera | reverse complement strand
TCTTGCTCCCCATTATTTCTAAGATAATGGAAAAACTGCTCTTATTCAAAAATAGGGCCAATGTCAATTAAAAAAAATAATACCTTATCACCAGTTTGGTTTTAGGCCACAGCACGCTACCACTGACTGAACAAATTCATACGGTTCACCAGCAAATACGTCAATCACAGTAAAACGAAATCAGTAGAAGTAGACCAGGGTGCATCTGTAAAAATGTTAGTAATTTGCTTGAAAATAACTCATATAATAATATTTGAGTTATCCTCCCACTCAAAAAGGTCCGGAACATTGTTTAAATAATCAAAATGTCAAAAAATGAAGGAAAAACTAGATTTTTTTCTTCGTTTTTTGATTATAACTTTAAAAGTATTCGACGAAGACGAAGAAAAATCTTTTAGTAATATTTTTAATATTTTCAATATTAATAATTTACTATTAGGATTGAAAACTACTTCGTCTTTCAATGCCAAATGGTGCTAGCCACCTACTATCATCACTTCAGTTGCAATGGGTGGGAAAACCTCTCGATACGAATCAGTTAAAATATGGAGAACAGTGCCTACGTTCCTTCCGATGAAGGCTCCAATAAGAGCCGAAAATCGCGGTTCAAGGGACTGGACTGCACTCCGTATTCTAATTGAAAAGTAAGATTGTTTTGCCTTCGCATTGCTACTGAATAAAAATGGTATACATTTTTATTTTAAAAGTATTCATTTTCCAGAAAAGTTGCACTAACATAAAAGTTGCTTAATTAAATTTCCTACAACAGAGGATTAGTTATGAATTTAAAAAAGTGTCACCCTTGTTGCAAAATAGCAATAATTGCGAAAAAACCATAAAAAACAAGCATTTTACGTTTTTCAAAATTTCATTAAGATTGATTTAATAGATTTTGCAAAATAAATATGCAATCCAGCTTTCGCAAAAAAAATTAATTTTTACAAAATGTTGCAGGACTGAAAATAAAGCAGGCAGCAAGTACAATTTTTCTTATATATAAGAATACTGTACCTTTCATTTGCAATTTGCAAAATTAAAATCGGTTAACTACCACGATAGTCGAGGAAATGAAGCTGAAAAAATGGCAAAACCTCGCAATTTTTTCGTCCAGCATCGATCTGTACAAAAATTTGGGATTAGGCTCATTACACCCTCTAGTTCATTTTCTGTATTGAGCCGTTGTACGCTTTTGGTTTTGTAAGGGTGAAAACTACCCCTAGTGGTAAAAAATTATAAAATAACATTTTAAACTTTAATATTGTCAACATTTGGTTCTTATTAGTTACATAATGAATGTTTTATGCTTTAAGATATACTATCATAATATTTCAACCCTTAAAACCACCCTTGTTGGAGCTATATATGAAAAATTTACTTATCCTAAAAGAATAATTTCGGCTTGCATCGATTTACATAAAAATTTGGGATTAGGAGCATCTCACCCTGTACTTCATATTCTATATCATGCTTAAGGGCGTTGATTATTTTTAGGGGTGTAAACAACCCCTTATTGTCAAAAATTATATAAAAACATTGTATACTTTAATATGGGTAAAATTTGGTTCTGATTGGTTAAATAATGATTGTTTTATACTTTAGGATATAATGTCATAATATTTCAACCCTTAAAAACCACCCTTAATAACATTACAGTTTTTATAAGTAGATATTTTAATAGGTCTATACAGAAAAAAAAGTAGAATTAAAGAATTACAAAAACATTTATTTACACAAAAATACGAATTTACAAATATGTACAAATACAAATACAAATAGTTTTTTAGTCATCTTTCATTATACGAACCGGTTCTGTGGTATTATACATACATTGAAAATTATCCATAAGCGGACTATCCGAATTTTTCGAAAAAAAAAGAATTCGTTTTATAAACATAGCTCCTTCATTTTTGGCGGTGAAAAGATTTTTCAAAAATGAATTTGTAGGGTTTTTTAAGAGTTATAAGACTGTGTAAACTAAATTCCGTAAGATCCTTCAGTTTTTAATTAGGGTGGGTTTAAAGTTCTCTAATAAGGGGGTTTTGCTCGTAAATAGAGGTTTTAAACAGCTATATCTCGCTAACTGTTCACTGTAGTGAAAATGTATGCACAAGGGAATTTTAGCTATTAAAGAAGCTACAATTTGATACTTATCATTTTTTTCGTATCTCCAGTATTTTCGGAGATATTTTTAAGTAAAAAGTGAAAAATGGGAAATTCCAAAAAAATTTTGTTTTAAACTCCAATTTTTCTTAAATTAGGCCTTTTAAATAGGTCAAACTTCTCGGGTATATTGATAATACAAATATAAAAGTAATTACAGGCGAAGACCAATTTTTAATCAGGAGGGTAGTTCGTGGTTTTTTTTTTACTGATTTTTTGATAGAGAAAAGCAGGTACCGACCTTTTTTTGATCATAAGTCGCTTACTTTTCAGACTAGAAACTTTTTATTATTTTTTTTGAAAGGTATAACTGTATACTTGAAAAAAAATATGTAAGTTTCCCTCGAAAAATGCAAAGTCTTTCCGTTATTTACTTTGAATATTTCAAATTATGCATTTGACGAAAAAAGCTAACTTTTGACATGCCGTATCTCGGTTTGTATTGGTGTTAGCGATATTACAGAAAAATAGTTTGGTTTGTGTTACTAAAAGATACAATTTTTATATCTACAGTTTTTTTGATTCAATGCATATTTTTCGAGGTATTCTGAAAAAACCCTCTAAAAAAGTCGATTTTTTCATCGAAAAACTGTTACTTTCAAGCGCGAATGACTCGAAAAATATTAGTTTTACGAGGAAAATGTAAAAAACATTTTTTTCTTATAATCACTGTTTACATCAATTTACATAGTTAAAATGTAATAAAAAATTCCCGCCCCGAGATGGGGTGGCAACCACCCCCAAGGTTTTAGCGTACAGCGGCATGATATAGAAAATGATCCTTGGACTATTCCCTACCTTCTGTGAAAATTTCAAGTAAATCCATGCTGGACGAAAAAATTGCGAGCCAAAATGCTTAATTTCCTCGACTACGACGTCAGGAATTTTTTTAAATAAACATTAATTTTTGGTGCTACGCGCGAGACAGCGGATATGTTTGCTGTGATTGGGCATTCCAATGACCTTTGATAATTATTGATAAATTTTAATTTTTAGTAAATTTCGATATAAATAAATAAATTTGTTTACTGCAAAATAAAAACACATACTCTGTCCTTTGAAATAACACTGTTTTAGCAAAAACTTTCTTTGTTCATATATTTTAACTTAGAGAATGGAAGTTTATTATTTTTAAACATATGCAATTGTTTAAACAATATTTCACAAACAATAATCAAATTAGTTTGATTTTTGTGGAATTAAAATATTAAAACACAACAAAATATAGAGTAAGAAAATAATATATTAGATAAAGATTGGAAGAAATTTTGGTGGAAATCAACTTGTGTGAATCGATCACCGCTGTCCTGCGCGTAGCACCAAAAATTAATGTATACTTAAAAAAATTCCTGACGCCGTGGTAGGTAACCGATTTTAATTTTGCAAATTGCAAATGAAAGGTATAGTATTTTTCTATATGTGAAAAAAAATTTCTACGTGCTACCTGCTTTATTTTCAGTCCTGCAACATTTTGAAAAAATGAATTTTTTTTGCGAAATCTGGGTTGCAAAATTTATTTTGCAAAATCTATTGAACCGATCTTATTAAAATTTACAGTATTGTTTTATTGTATCATAAAGTTTTTCTGGGTAAAATATAAAGGCGAGTGTAGCATAAATGGTTGAAAAACGTAAAATGCGAATCTTGTTTTTTATGGTTTTTTCGCAATTATTGCTATTTTGCAACAAGGGTGATAATTTTTAAAATTTGTCACCAATTCTATATTGTAGGAAATTTAATTGCGCAACTTTTTTGTTAATGCAACTTTTCTCGGAAGCGAATACTTTTAAAGTTGTAATCAAAAAGCCAAAAAAAAATCGAATTTTTCCTTTATTTTTTGACATTTTGATTATTTAAACAATGTTCCGGACCGTTTTGATTGGGAGGATAACTCAATTATTATTATATAAGTTAATTCCAAGAAATTTCTGCAAAATGATATAAGTCACCTCTCAACGTCTATCTCAAACCAGATGCGTCCTGGACTAAAGTCACAACAGCAACTTATGCAGATGGCACAGCAATAATCGCTTCTCATGAAGACCCAGTCGTAGCATCAGGCTAACTGGACTCTGAAATGGATTTGGATAGTAGACTCAAATAGATAAAGCATATTTTTACCAAGCGGAAACAGCTGGGCTATAAGCTCAGTAAACTATACTGGTTAATAATCCGGATGTCAAAACAGTCAATAGACAAAATTTTGACCTATAAAGTACAAAACCCATTTGGAGTTATGAAATTCAACAATGGAGAACCGTAGATGCGGTATCGATAATCTTGAAAGGTTCCAATCGGAAGTCCTCCGAATGATAATATTATTGCTACATGTTATGTTCCAAACAAGACGATCGCACAAGGCTTCAAAATGACGTTAATAATCTGATGTTAATAATTTCAACACTGGTTTTAATTAAAACCTTTCCTATGATTGTTTAAAGTTATTTTTTCAAACACTAATTCAGAGTCATTCTACTAGGTTTCATTCTTCAGATAAAACAGTCGGTGCCTGAAACATTAGAATCTGTACGATGTTAAGACATTAGTGTGTGTGTGTGTGTGTGTTCATAAAGAGGGGATGACATTAGATAACCTTTTTGCCACAGTTATTGTAAGACATTAATATTATATCCAACTGTTTTTTATGTTATCTGGTGGATTATTAAAAAATAATAATTTTGTGCAAAAGTGTATTGAATACGTTTATTACCATCCCCCATGATTTCATTCTAACTTGTCATAATTATTATATAATTGTACATAAGTGCCTATACAATAAAAAATACAAGCTGAATAATGGTCATTGATGGGGGAAAATAGAGAAATTATCCTCACTTAAGTAATTTACTAGTATGTACTAACTTAAATACTGAAAATTTAGCATCTATTAAGGGTTAGGCTGAAGTTAAACGGAGTACCATTAGTTCAAAATATACATGTCATAATTGTCACATCAATAAAAGACATTATATAGGGTGTCCCAAAAGTAGTGGAACGGTCGAATATTTCGCGAACTAAACATCGGATCGAAAAACTGAAAAATACCTGTTCAATCATTTTCAAAAATATATCAAATAACAGCAAACATCAACCCCCACTACACCCCCTGGAGGTGGGGTGGAGGGTAACTTTAAAATCTTAAATGGAAAACCCCAGTTTGTCTTGCAAATTTGGATTCGTTACTTAAAAGTAGGTAACTTTCATTCAAGACATTTTTTCGAACTGTGGATAGATGGCGCTATAATTGGGAAAAACGATTTATCCTGATACCATGGGTAAAATTATAGAAACGGTCTAATATCTCACGAAATACACTTTAAAATGAGAAACCAAAAAACAGATTTTTAATCTTTTTCGAAAACCTATCGAATAACACCAAACATGACCCTCCAACCCACCCCCTGGAGGTGGGGTGGGGGGTAACTTTAAAATCTTAAATAGCAACCCCCACTTTTTATCGCAGATTCGAATTATTCATAAAAAATTAAGCAACATTTATTCGAAACATTTTTTAAAATTTCTGATAGATGGCGCTAATAAATCGTATTTTCCAATTAAAGCGCCATCTATTAACAATTCAAAAAAATGTTTCAAATAAATGTTGCTTATTTTTTCATGACGGATCCGAATCTGTAATAAAAAGTGGGGGTTGCTATTTAAGATTTTAAAGTTACCCCCCACCCCACCTCCAGGGGGTGTGTTGGAGGGTCACGTTTGGTGTTATTCGAAAGGTTTTCGAAAAAGATTAAAAATCTGTTTTTTAGTTTCACATTTGGAAGTGTATTTCGTGAGATATTAGACCGTTTCTATAATTTACCTATGGTATCAGGATAAATCGTTTTTCCCAATTATAGCGCCATCTACCCACAGTTCGAAAAAATGTCTTGAATAAAAGTTGCTTACTTTTACGTAACGAATTAAAATCTGCAAGAAAAACGGGGGGTTTCCATTTAAGATTTTAAAGTTACCCCTCCACCCCACCTCCAGGGGGTGTAGTGGGGATTGGTGTTTGGTGTTATTGCATAGAGTTCTGAAAATGATTGAACACGTATTTTTCAGTTTTTCGATCCGATGTTTAGTTCGCGAAATATTCGACCGTTCCACTACTTTTGGGACACCTTGTATAATGTACTATTAATATTAACATCCATTGCTCCATACTACAGGAAATAAAGGCCTCAAACATTATGCGCTTTTCGCATAGATCATGACCTCAGAAAATTTATTTAGGTATCATTGATTATTGTAAATTTTATCTATAGGGCTTTTCATCAATTGTCATTAGTTTCGAGCTTCTGTCATATGTTGTATAATCTGTGTATAATATTAATATACACGGATTATACGACATATGACAGAAGCTCGAAACAAATGACTGTGAATGAAAAGCCCTATTATACAGTGATGATCGAGCTAATAACCGGAAAAATAACACAAAATATGAACAATATGCGTTTGTAAAATAAAAAGAGATGAAAATAGTGGAGGTGGGAAATTATCGGCATTAACCTATAAGACATTACCACTTACGATAGTTTCTCACCTTTAGACGTTAGCTAAGAGCTGGTTGATTTTAGTCATACATATGACGTTAACGCCCATTAACATTTTTTAAATTTTAAATAATTTTGACGTAGCTGTTAGAACGAATAAAGTGAGTGTAAAATTTTCCCCAAAAAGTGTTTCATTTTTTTGTTATTCAATAAACACTAAATTTGTAAAATTGGGCAAGAATATTGAATAAATTACGGCAAATCATTTCAAAGTACTTATTTTTTAAAGGATTGTAGTTGAAAGAGGTTGAACGAGTCACTAATCACGAACATAGGCGTAACCAGGGGTGGTTTTGGGGGTTATACCCCCACCCCCATTTGGATGTACTTTGTGCTCTATACACTTAACATCATTACTATTCCATACCCCCCAGAGACCATCAAGTAGTTGTAACCCGCCCCTTAGGATCATCCTTGTTACACTTTTGATCACGAAGGTATGCAAACTTTGAACAATTATATCTTAACCAATCGTTGCATTGTAATAACAAAGTTCCATCTGCCTCAGGTACCATTTTTAGTTATTACTGTTTTAAGTTTCTATGTTATGTATTTATTTTACTATTATCGCCACTTGTATGTGTTAACAATATAAATTCAAAAAAAAAATTAATATATTTTTATTAACCGTAAAAGGTTACTTCAATAGTTAATATAAAGGAATTCTGATTTGAGAAATGATTTAAACTTATTTAATAAAGGTTTATCTGCCACATATACACTTCTTTGACAATTATTATATTATAATAAAACAACTTGAAGTTATTTGATAAAGTCTTATTGTTAAATTGTGTACTTGGTTGACTGTTTTTTATGTCAGTTATAACATTGTAACTTACGTATTTCAGCCACCTGTTAATCGATTTCGGTGCTAGTATCATATTAAGGTGAAAAACAAAATAAAACCAAGTTACATAAAAATCTCAGTTTAGACAAAAATTGCAGATGTTATTCTGACGCAGCGCAATGTTTGTCTTATAGAAAAACAAAAAAATCCAAAATATTCAGAAAAGCAAAACCTACATTTTCTACTCTTGGAGATTTTTCGTATCACTAATACTACAAGTTATTTTGAACTAAAAGCATTTTTTCCAAAATTTAAAAAAAATACTTTCAAACCAGTTTTTTTTCAAAAATAAGCACTTTAAAGCGCTGAAGCTTACAGAGCATATATGTACGGTATGGTGCAAATGAAAGGAATAAATTTCTTATTTCGTAAACCGGCGATATTAAGGAAAAATCCCGAAACAGGTCGATTTTTATTTTTAAATTATGATATTTTAGCGTATATATCACACGCGTGGCGTCATCTATCTGGGCGTGATGACGTAATCGATAATTTTTTTTAATGAGAATAGGGGTCGTGTGCTAGCTCATTTGAAAGGTTATTCAATTCTCTATTCAGTAATATAAACATTAACATAATTATTTATACAGAGTGTCCAAAAACAATTTTTTAAATTAAATTTATTGACAAAAAATGAAGAATGTATGTAATTTATTTAATACAAAATACTTTTTACTGTTATCAGAAAACAGAAAAAAAATGTTTGTTTCAAAAATAAACATTGCTTTTCGTTTAAATTCAATGTTCAAGTCAGTTCCTGCTAGGCACCTGCTTTTCGGAAGTTTAAAAAATTAATTTAAGCGAAAAGCAATGTAAATTTTTTGAATAAACATTTTTTTACTGTTTTCTGACAGTAGTAAATGTATTTTGAATTAAATAAATTACATACATTTTTCTTTTTTGTCAATTAATTTAATATAAAAACATTATTTCTGGATACCCTGTATAAATAACGATGTTAATGTTTATATTACTAAATCGATAATTGAATAACCTTTCAAATGAGCTAGCACACGACCCGTATTCTCATTTAAAAAAAATCGACCTGTTTCGGGATTTTTCCATAAAGTGGCCGGTTCACGAAATAACGAATTTATTCCTTTCATTCGCACCATACTATATATAAACAATACATAATTAAAGCAAATTAGGATGCTACTTAGAGGGCGATTTTCACGTTTTTTCTTTCAAAAAAAAGAGACCAATTTTATTTTGAGCGTAACTTGCTAGTTTTGATGCTAGACAACTTTTATACAAAACAAAAATAAAGCATTTTTAAAATACTTTAAAACAGTTTTAATGAGTTTTCCCCGAAATGTGCTTCATTTTTTTGTTATTTAATAAACGCCAAATTTGTAAAATTGGGCAAGAATATTGAATAATTTACGGCAACAAGTACGAATTTTAAGGGGAAAGGCACAAAATCTCGCTTGCCAAAATTTTTTTTGTGTTTTAAATGTATTTATTTTTTAGAATCCTGAGAAAACTAATAAGTATTTTTGAAAAATTTAAACGCAGAATGAAAGATTACGTTATTACCGAGAGCCAAAAGTCCCTTAGAATAAATAAAAAGTATCCTTTGAATGAAATATTTGAAATTAAAAATCACACTCAATTTTCTCTTTTATTTTCAGCCCTGTAACTAAAATAAATTTTATAGAAGTTTTCAGGGACTTTCGGCCCTCAGTAATAATGTAATCTCTCATTCTGCGTTTAAATGTTTCAAAAATAATTATTAGTTTTCTCAGGATTCCATTTTGGGCCTTTCCCCTTAAGGGCAAAGGAGCAAAATGTCGCCTGTCAAAATTTTCAATGTGTTTTAAATGTATTCATTTTTTTTCGAATCCTGAGAAAACTAATAAATATTTTTGAAAAATTTAAAGGCAGAATGAAAGATTACATTATTAATGAGGGCCGAAAGTCCCTGAAAACTTCTATATTGTATATTTCAGTAAGTTCCTCCTCCTCCTCTATCCTTTATCCTTCGTAAGGATGTGGTGACGTTATGGTATTTGACGAATGGTTGCTATCCATTCTTCTCTCTCCTGGGCGCGGTGTGCTGTCTCAGACAGAGAGTAACCGGTGGCGCATTTTATTTGGTCTGACCATCGGAGTGACGATCTTCCTCGAGTTCTTTTACCCTCTACCTTGCCTTCAACCATCAACCTCTCCATGCCTTCTCTTCGTCTGGTAATGTGTCCAAAGTACCTCAATATATTTTGGTTGATGATGGTGGTAAGCCTAGTGTTGATGTCGAGTACTGAAAATATTGAGATATTTGTGCGATGTGCTGTCCAGGGTATGCGCATCGTTCTACGGTATACCCACATTTCAAAGGCCATTATACGTCGTGAGTCGGACTTTTTAATGGTCCAAGTTTCTGAAGCATAGGTAGCGATAGGAAAGATGAGCGTCCGTACCAGGCGCAGTTTCGTGTTCCTGGTTATGGCCATATCTTTCCATATTTTAGTGAGTTTGACCGTTGCTGATCTGGCCATTGTAAGGCGTCGGCGTATTTCTTCTTCGCATCCACCATTGTTTGTGATAACAGAATCTAAGTAATTGAAACGACTTACCACTTCAAACCCCGCTACGTTTCGTATTTCCGTCTGGTTATTTCTAATTCGATCGATTTATCATTACCTTGGTCTTCTGTACATTAATTTTAAGTCCATATTCACGACTAATAGTATCTAGTCTGTACATGATGTATTCAAGTTCATTTGTTGATGATGCTAGTACTAAAGTGTCGTCAGCATAGCGGAGATTGCTGATTTTTCGGCCTCCGACTGATATTCCTCCTGGCCATCCGTCGAATACAATGCGCATGATGTGTTCGCTATATATATATATATATATATATATATATATATATATATATATATATATATATATATATATATATTGAATAACGTGGGAGAGATAATACATCCTTGATGAACACCGGCTTTTAGTTTAAAATTATCGGAGTATGTGTTGTTGACTCTTACGTTTGCTGTGTTGTTGATATACAGTTGTTTCAGCAGGTATATTAGATGTTCGCGGGTACCCATGTCTCTCAGTATTCCCCACATTTTATGCCACTTTACATTATCGAACGCTTTCGAGTAGTCGACGAAGCACAAATATGTTTCTAGATTAAATTCTCTAGATTTTTCTATAATTTGTCTGAGATTAAGAATTTGTTCTCGTGTGCCTCTTCCAGGGACAAATCCACATTGTTCTTGTGGGATCTCTGGTAAAATTATTGATTTTAATCTCTCGTTAATTATAGTTAGAAGGACTTTACTTGCGTGGGAGATCAGGGCTATAATGCGGTAGTTATTACAATCAGTTGGTGAGACTTTCTTATAAATGGGTATGAAAGTAAGCTTAAACCAATCATCTGGCCATTTTCCTGTGTTCCAGATTTCATTACACAGTTTGAACATCACTTCAACTCCTATGTCTCTTATTTCTTTAAGTGCTTCCGCCGTGATTCCGTCTTCTCCTTGAGATTTTCTAGTTTTCAATTTTTTTATTGCGGTTTCTATTTCCGATTTTAAAATATGTGGTTCCTTTTCGTCATTTATTTCTTCTGGATTCACATCTTCATGGTTACTATGAAACAGCATTTCACAGTATTGTTTCCATGTGGCTGCTATGCCCTCTGCATTGGTGATGATCGTTCCCAAGTTATCTTTAATGACCTGCGTTTGTGGTTTAAACTCTTTAGTTAAGTATTTCACTTTGGCAAACAGTTCTCTAGATTCTAGATTCTTGACGGTCGGCGTGTTCTTCTAGTTGTTTGCATATTCCTTTAATGTGATTATTTTGTCTCTTCTACTTGATGATTTTATGCGTCTGTTTACATCTGCTATCTTGTTTTCAGTTTCTGTTGGATTTGCAGCGTTGTTTCTAATATTTCTTCGTTCTTCTACTAGGTTCAGTGTCTCATCAGTCATCCAGTGTTTTTCTTTCCGTTGGGTTTCTTTGGGGTTTTTAATATTTATTGCGTCTATAATCCACGTCTTTGTATGTTCCCATGTTTGATTGGGATGGCAAGTAATGTTTGGTGTGTTACTACGTCTTAGTGTTTCTTTGTATTTTCCAGGCTCTTTAGGAATATATTTAATTGTTCTAGTTGTTTCAATTTTCTTACAAAATTTGATACGGAATTCGGATTGTAACAGTTTATGGTCTGTTCCGTAATCCGCCGCTGGTTTTGTCTTTACGTTTACTACCGAACTTTTCCATCGTTTGCTGACAAGAATATAATCTATTTGATTTTTATATCTTCCCCCTGGTGAAGTCCAAGTTGATAGTCTTCGCGGGTGATTTTTAAACATGGTGTTCATGATACTAAGTTCAGTGTCGATGACAAATTGTAATAGCCTTTCTCCTCTCTCATTTCGTTCGCCTATTCCAAACCCACCAACTGTTCCTTTCAGCAGCTCTTCTGATGTTGTTTTGCCTATTTTTGCGTTCCAGTCACTCAATATTATGACTGGCTCTTTTTTGGGTATGTTAGCGATGTTACTGTTTATTAACTGGTTTCTACTTCTTCATCTGTCCCGTCGCATGTTGGCATATATACTTGTAGTACATGAACCTTTGTTGGCTGTCCATCAAGAGTAATTTTAATTAGGCGCTCATTTATTGGGAGATATTCATATACACATTTTGCGAGGTTCTTCCGTACCAGTATTGCTACGCCATTTTGACCAGTTTTATTGGCTCCCGACATGAATATTTTATAGTAGTTGGATTCCCAGTGTCGTTGGCCTTCCCAGTGTGTTTCTGAAACTCCACATGTGTCTACTTGTTCTCTAATAAGCTCTCGTTCTAAGATATGTAGTTTTCCTGGTTCTAACAAACCTCGGACGTTCCATGTGGCTATACGGTGTCAGTAAGTTACAGGGGTGAAAATAAAACAGAAAATTGAGTGTGATTTTTAGTTGCAAATATTTCATTCAAAAGAAACTTTTTTGTTATTCTAAGGGACTTTCGGCCCTCGGTAATAACGTAATCTTTCATTATGCGTTTAAATTTTTTCAAAAATACTGATTAGTTTTCTCAGGATTTGAAGAAAATGAATACATTTAAAAAACATTAAAAATTTTGACTGGCCACATTTTGCGCCTTCCCCCTTAACCCGACCGCACATCAAAGAAACATGAAACGTAAATTACGTTTCATGGAAATAAACCACTGCTAACAAATATACGTCCGGCCATTTATGAAACTCTCCGAAAATAAAAATGTGTCATGAGCATGAATCACACTCGTTTCATTGGTAGGCGTACTTTGAGATTTGTTTAGCAGTGTTTTAGTTTCATGAAACATGTTTTTCGTTTCATGTTTCATGTTTTTCGTTTCATGTTTCTTTGGTGTGCGGCTTGGCTTAAAGCAAGAGTTGACAAGGTGCAAAAGCATTAAAAACATTGTAACTAAAGACTAATTTTATGTCGATTTCAACATATTTCTAATTACTAAAATAACTCAATTCGCTAAAAGTCGATCTTACAGGTGTTTTTGTGTTTTTCCCGAACAAGTTTGGCACATTATACCCATCTGAAAACATGCATGTTCCCAGAACCGATTATTTTGCATTTCGAGGTCATTTTAGATCACGCCATGTTTTGCCATTTAAATGTTATTAGTTGCTTATTCTTTACTTTAAAAGGGTAATTATAATACGACAGAGTTCATGACTATTGTGCTTAGATATAATTTACATAAAATATACTTGCATACATAAGACACAACAGAAAATATACGCAATAGGAACATAAATTGCACCATTTTTCAAACAAATAACAATATTATAAATATGTCAGACATGTATGACAAAAACAGACTAATTTTTAAATTAACCTGTCGTGATTGCCCTTAGTTAATATCGGACATGCAAGTAGAACATAAAGAAATGGACGCTGAAGCACAAAAACTTTTAATAATATACAAACAAGTCTTCTAAGATACTAAAAAAATTAGAATATGCAGAAAAAAAAGGGAGCCTTTGAAAAAACCAGTACCGACAAGAAATCCTAGACAATAGAGACAAGAAATAATAAACGAAAACACACAATGATTTAAGCGATTGACGCTATTAGAGAGATATTGCTGAGTCTTTTTTGCACTTGCTGTATTACAGCACGCGTTATTTTGACAGTAGAGCATGCGCAGATGTGATATCTGGCTTACGCTGCGTTATTGGAAATACGGCCTGCCGTTATTACAGGAGTAGTTACGCTGTGCGGTATTCGTTGCGCTATTTTGTTTTCAGGTTATGTTTGTTGTTTATTTTTCATATAAACCAAATTTATTCGTAATAATTTGCTAAAATGGGTACCTCAGACAGTAGCAAACGAATTAGATTTACGTCTGATGACGATTTGTGCTTATTAAAACAAGTTTTATGTCAAAATCCATTGACTTCTCCAGAAAATTTGACGTTAGTTCAGGAAAACATGAAGAGTGCAACAGGAAAATCTTTTATTTATAAGAACATTCAAGGATCATTTGTTTCTCTTACTCGATATTTGGAAGAAAATACAAACCTTTCTTCCATCTAAATTAAATTCTGGATTTTGAGGACAAATTAGATAAATAACTAATCTTAATTGAGCCGTAAAATACCGCAACCAAAATGTTGAGCAATATCTGCATTTATGAAACGTCTGAGAAATGTCAATTCTGTCAAAATAGCGCGGTGTAAATACCGCAACGTAGGCTGTGTTAAATTTGCAATATCTCTCTATTGACTCACTATACTGCCGTGCTAAGCCCAAAGGCGGTAACTGATTTTTTATCGAAAATGACATTTTTGTATTTCTAGGTAGGTTTGTTTACAACTCCAAAGACTTTGTAAATATATTCTAGATACCCATTATAATAGTTATACACCTCTAAGGACTTGGTAAAAATATTCTAAATACCTATAATCTACGTGGAAATACGTTATATATGATAAATGGGAGGCGGAAGTTTAAAGATCAGAATACGACGTTATAAAGAGATAAAGAGATCAAAAAAGCAATCAGAATAGCTAGGGATACACGACTAAGAAAACAGTGTGTGGAAATACAGGTATTGCAACATAAACACGATTCATTGAATATGCAGAAAACAGTTAAAGAAGCTGCAGGATTACACAAGCCTAGAAAAGTTGGTGGTTTTGCAGATAACTAAGCCAAACCACTATTAAGTATATAACAAAAACTAGACACTTGGAAGAAATATGTATAAATAACATTTGCAGTTGAAAAGCAGAATAATATTGAAGACACCGAATACCAAACAAGACTTCCGATTATTATTCAAGCATTCAAGTTAGCTATTAAAAAATCTAAGGATGGTTATGTTGTAGGGTCTGACAAGTTTTGTGCAGAATTTGTAAAACTTATTGATGAACAGGGAATAAAATGGATAACAACTATATTTAAGGAAATATGTGTAACTTAACTGGAAATATCCTCCAAAAGCTGTTTAAATTCGACCTTCGTAACAACTATGTATTCCTAAAAAATTAGATGCAAAAACATGCGAAGCATACAGAACAATTAGCCTAATGATCCACTTACTAAACCATTTTTAAATTTCATACACGACAGAATATGTAAAAAATACGAAGAACAAGTACCTACCACTGACACAATTTGGATTGCTCGATGCCTTATGCACTCCAGAGGCTCTATTCTCTGTTACAAGTCTTTATGTAGAAGTGCAAGAATGTCAACTGCGATATATATATTTATATTATTGACTACAAAAAGGCATTTAATAGAGTAAAACATGATAATATTATAACAATCTTGAAAGAAGCAAGCTCAGATTATAGACACTTGAGAATCATATTATAAGTGCAATTTATATTACAACCAAACTGCCAACATTTAAGTGGATGATCAGTTGACAGAGGCAATCTCCATAATGTGGCGCATATCAGATATAAGTAGAGAACATGGACTTGATCTCAATATGAAAAAAAAAACAAAGTACCTATGTAGATACATGTTGTCAGTAAGCGCGAAATATTAAATAGGTACATGCAGTACATGGTAGTGATGTTGATCATAGTTACGTTCGAGTATTCGTTACAAATCGTTACTTTTGTATAAAGTAATCATTTACAGTATTCGTTACTTTGATTACTATGATTACTTTTGATACTTTTGTATTTGAGTACCGGTAATCATATCGAGAATCGTATTTCTCAGTAGGTAGGTTTTATTTTTATTTTCATTTTGTTAATTTGTGAATTATCTACTATCTAATCTACATCGGCAAATCGCGTAGATCTAGATAAAAATATACGGTTCTCGCATTCGATCTTTGTTAATGACATACATTACATATTTTACGTATACCATTATACCTCCCTCCGTTCCATCTTCTATCTTCTCCTCATCCTCACACCCTTAAAACGCTTCATACCGATAACGATATTCGATGACACTCGTAAAATACCGGTCCCGTCCGTTACTCGCTGGGATACTTTTGTCATACCTGTCATTATCTAAAATACTGGGATACCTGTCATTATCTAAAAGTGAAGTACCCCAGGCGAGTAGGAAAAAACTTCCAGAATCTCGCCCTAAACTGATAGTCTGTCCCACGAATTCGGATTCTGGAGGGACAAGATTATGACAAGTAAACATACCAAACCCACAAAACCCTTAAAACTCAACGTCGCTACATATAATGCTAGATCCCTGGCAACTGAAGAACGAGTCATAGAGATGGAAGCAGAAATGTCGAAAATTAAATGGGATGTGATAGGCGTTAGCGAGGTAAAATAGAGAGGAGAAAGCGAGAGGAGAAAGCCTGAAAAAGCTGAAATCATGTAATTTTTTCTATCAGGTCGGTAGTGAAACTGAAACAACGGGAGACGTTGGCTTCTTTGTACATAGAAAGCATGAAAGCAACATCACATCAGTAAAAAGTTTCTCTACTAGAGTAGCTTCTTTAGCCGTAAAACTAGATGAACGGTATGCCTAAAAAATCGTACAGGTATATGCCCCAACAAGTGGCCATACGGTTTACGAAGTAGAGACGACGACCTTGTTCTAGCCTTAAATGATACAACAACATACTATACCATAATATGCGGTGACTTTAACGCTAAAACGGGGAGAAAGGCAGACGCTACAGAAACAGCACTGGGAAAATTTGGTTTGGGAGATAAAAACGAACGCGGTGAAACTTTACTTACTTTCCTGCTGGAGAAAAATCTATTCCAAATGAACAGCTTTTTCTACAAAAAAGAACATCGTAGATGGACGTGGCAGAGCCCAAATGGAAAAACTAGGAACGAGATCGATTTTATAATTACCGACAAGGACAAGAAGCAAATATTTAAAGACGTTACAGTTCTAAACCAGTTTTCAACAGATAGCGACCACAGAATGGTAAAAGCCTCGATAGAAATAGACCTTGGGAAATAAAGATACCGCATGATCAAAAAAAAAGTCTACAACTACCTGGACCGAACCTAAAAATATAAATGCATTTGAAGAACATATCAACAGCATTCTCGAAAGCGATAGGACTACAGACCTAAATGTTAACACCCTTAATGACATTATAATAGAAGCTATAGAAGAGAGCCAAAAGATAGTGTATCTTATAACAAAATTATCTTATGCCAAAAGACATCATATAACAAAAGAATAAGCCCCCGCCCCAAACACAAGCATTAATGGAAGAGAGGAGAAAAATGCAAAGTAATAGAAGTAAAGAACACCATGAACTTAGAGAGATAAGTAAAAGAATACAAAAATATATTAGGACAGAAAACCAAAAATATAAAAACGAGCAAATTCAACAAACAATTGAAGATAACAAGAGCCTCAAAGTTCTAAGAAGACAATTAACAAACGGCAAAAAAGAAATAACGAAATTAAAGGACAGAGATGGAAATATCATTATCACCAGAGATGAATTATTAAGGGTAGTAGAAGACTTCTATACAGAACTATACAACAGCCAACAAAACCATGATGAGCCACTAGAAGATTCAGGAAAAATTAGTCAACCAATGATCGGAATTGATGCCTGATATATCAACAGACGAAATCAGGAACGCATTGGGAAAAATGAGAAGAAATAAAGCTCCGGGAGAAGACAATATCGTTATAAAGGCCGTAAAGATTGGAGGAGACAGACTGTTAAACAACATAAAGGAATTGTTCAACTTATGTCTGCACCAAAGTGAAACACCTACAAGATGGCACAGTTCACTTACCATCTTATTACACAAAAAGAACGATCCAACAGACCTCGAGAATTACCGGTCCATAAGACTATTAGACCACCTCTACAAGTTATTCACAAGAATAATAACAAATAGACTGGAAACAAAATTTGATTTTTACCAACCTAGGCGGGTTTTAGAAAAAGCTTTGGCACTAACGACCACCTACATTGCATAAAAGGAATTATAGAAAAATCTATCGAATACAACCGACCATTGGTCCTGGCTTTCGTAGACTTTCGCAAAGCATTTGATACGATAGAAATTAACAGCATAATGAGAACATTGGAGGAAAGTCGTATAGATTATCGGTACTCCAAACTGATAGCGAATATATACAATAATGAAACCATGACCGTCCGACTACACAAAGATACCAAATCTATAAAAATCAAAAGAGGAATTAGACAGGGAGACACGTTATCTCCCAAACTCTTTACGGCAGTACTTGAACATGCTTTCAAACAATTGGAGTGGGACGCCAAAGGAATATATGTCGACGGTGAAAGGCTCTACCACCTACGATTCGCAGACGACATAGTTCTTATAACAGACAACTTAAAAGAGATTAGAACTATGCTTACTGAGTTAGATGCCGCCTGTAAAAAAGTTGGTTTAAACATAAATTTTGGAAAGACACAATACATGGCAAACCTGGTACCAAACCAAACGAAAATCCAAAAGTCGACGTCAACGAAGTAGCATTGGTCCACAAATATAAATACTTAGGGCATGAAATCCAAATTGCCAGGGACAATCAAACTGCCGAATTACAGAGAAGGATCACCTTAGCATGGGCCGCATGGGATGCTATCAAACATCTTCAAGAGCAACTTGCCAAATTATTTGAAAAGGAAGACGTTCAACCAATGTGTGCTTCCAGTCATGACTTACGGCGCCGAAACATTATCGTTAACCCAGGCCACAACAACGAAACTTAGAATGGCCCAAAGAAGAATGGAACGGTCACTACTTGGACTGACTCTCAGAGACAGGTTCAGAAACGAAGAATTTAGAAGAAGGACAGGCGTCACAGACGTTATAGAGCGAGTAGCATGGCTGAAGTGGAATTGGGCGGGCCATGTAGCCAGAATGAAGGACGGGAGGTGGACGAAAAAAATTAGTGTGGAGACCAAGAGAAGACAGAAGAAGTAGAGGTAGATCACCTACACGATGGACAGACGACGTCAAAAGGATTGCTGGGAATTGGTTGCAGAAAGCCCAAGATCGACAAAACTGGAAGAAATGAGGGAAGGCCTATGTTCAACTTTGGATGCAGAAAGCTGGATTATGATGAGGCCATGTTATGAGAAATGGACAAAGATATGGCTTGTTACAAATCGTTCTTCAAGGCAAGGTATATGAAAAGAGTGGACCAGGGAGAAAAATAATATCTTGGTTTCAAAACCTGCGAAAGTGTTCAATACGTCTACAACCGCACTATTCCTAATAGCTGCATGCAAAGTTAGGGTAACCATGCCGATCGTCAATATCCGGTACGGATCCTTCTCCTCCTAAGTGTCTTCTCTATTGAGGTTGGATCAATATGGCAAATTTCTCTCTGTTCAGCAACGGATAGGCATCGTAAAAATAAGAAGACGGTCCATATTTTTCTACAACTTTTTATTAACATGCTTATTTCCATAATATAACACAAAATAAATATAGTATGTCAATAAGACAGTTTTGTTAACCCCCGTGTCCTTTCTTCTAAGACCTAGAAAACGTATGCAATTAACATTGTAAAAAACTTGCATTTTCTACATTCCACAACTAATAGTTTACCATGCCCCTCCACGAACTTCAACTCAAACCCCAGCTTGTATAATTGGAGCCAAATATCCGTGGATTCCAATTAGATCAGTTTGGTGTAAACTAGGTACGATTACGAGTAGCGGGCAAATGATAGGCTATGCGGTCTCGGAAGTTAAAATGTTACTACATAATTCTACCACATAACTGCACTCGCAATCAGAGAGTATAAATTATTTCGCATGTACCAGCGCAGAGGCTTCGCCTAGAATCGAAGGGCAAAGTTTAAGTATGTATAAAAGAAAATTTGTTTCTAAAACCATTTATAACAATGTGAAAATACGTATATGTAGATCAAATAGAAGAGTGGCTTTATTTGTGACAAAGAAAAATGACAATCAAAATAAAAATTAATACAAATAAACAAAAAGAGGGTAAATGGAGAACACGTACACTCTTCAAGGTAGTTCCCTATTTTTATTTGTCACTTTTCACTTTTAAAATCATTCCTGTTGCGAGGCATGAAACGGTTCAAAAGAACTCAATCATTTTGCCTTATGCAGAAACCAAAAATCGTAAATATATTGTAACACATTTTTGTCTCACCCTGTAGACATAAGGAATTGAATTCTGTTCCGAAAAAAAAAACGTGAGTATAATTCAATATAGGATTGTATTTTATCAGTTTTGTTAAAGAAATACCTTATAATATTTTTTGCACGATTGATCATTTTTGACTGTTTACCGTGACAGATTTTACGTCAGTAGGTGACATTTACTAGCAACTCGACTGTAAGTAATCCAACTCGACGGTAAGTACTCCAACTCGACGGTAAGTAACTCACTTACCGTCGAGTTAAAAAATCTCTTAATTTTAATTTATTTTTTGAAATAATAAAGAAAACTAACGAATTATTTATTAATATTGAAACTTATGGTACAATTTGTTAAATTATTTAATGAAATCCCACTTGTTTGAAGTTGAAAACTTGGAAATATCAATGCCATCATAAAGAAAAACGGTGGATTTAATCATTGAATATTCTGCCCAGAGGCTTCCAGGAGCTTTCAACTGCATATGTCTTTGAACGAAATAAGCCAATAGAGTCTTTTCTTCGATTCTTAAATTCTTGCCTTCGCACCATTTTTTAAAACTTTGGTAGGTATTTTGATAACGGATTTTGGATTTTTCGGGAATAATTGCGGAACACCCTTCTTCCCAACCCCGTTCAATTTCTTCAAATTCACTTTCGCTCATATTTTAATTTGTAATATTCAAAATTGTACTTAAAATTATTGACAACTAAATAAAAACTCAATTCTCCATTGTTGTTATGCACCCTAGTTACTACCTAACAACCAAAGTATCTATCTTGATAAAATGAATGAAACTAGTCAATTAGGCTATTGATTATGTACTATAGAAAGGAACTACAACGTTAACGGGGTTTTATTATTTCATATGGTCAATGAATCTCTATATATGAAAAAACCGCGGAGTGCTACCATTTAAACGGGTGCGTTTTTGAGAAACGGGTGAATTAGTCCCAAGGCACAGGTTACATTAGAGTGAGTTCTATGCACTTTTGGTACAAACACGTCTACATAAAAATTGTTCCTGCTTAAATTCCCTGTCTAAATATACCTTTTTAAAGTTAAAGATACTTTTTTTTACAAAAATATATTCAAAAGAAAAAGCACAAAGAAACCCAAAAGAAAGAAATTTTGTTTTTTGTCCCATAACTTTTGTCCACGGAGATATAGGTATAGACATTGCTTCACAGAAAAAAACTTACATATTTTGTTTTTAAAATGATATTTGGCAGAGGTCATTAAAATTTATAGTTTTCGAAATATGATTTTTCAAAGTTCGCCACTCACAGCAATTTTGGGCAATTTTCCTTGTTATTTCGCAAATATTGTTCTGTAACTTTTTTCTACGTAACTTTAGGCATATGCAATGGTACATGTAAGAGGAATAGAAATCAATTACCTTTAAAATGTTCTACTGTATAATGTTGTACGACTTCTTTTAAAGAGGTTATCTTTTTCAAGACCTTATACTTTTAACGAATTTTTATATTTTTTACGATTATTTTTTAAATTTCCCGTTATAACTTTTTTTTCTACATTTAGGTATATATTGTATAATGAAAAAGAAATCTTATTCTGTTTAATTTAAAATAGTGTATTATAAAAAATTCTAGGATTATTTTTAAATAAGATATACTTTTTCAAAATGTAATAAGTACTTGCAACGATTTTTGATTTTAGGATTATTTTTTAAATTCCTCATTATAACTTTTTTATGTGATTGTGTGTTATGATTGAATCTTATTTTTAATAGGTAATACTTTGGTTCCACTTGACTCGGCCGGGCAAACTTCAAAATATGGATTAATTTCAATATTTACTGTCAAAGCTCCTGCACCACAGTATAAAGAGGGACAGTAGAAGCACTCTCCGAAAAATTGGAAGTAAAATCTGTAGTCGCGCATGGCGACCGCGCACTGTTGGCAGTCGCTTTAGCCCCACTCTCGCATTGCTATTCGCATAGAAACGTACGGCTTTTAACAGGGAAAATCCGCATCCACCACTGGTGAATTACCAATTGGTATTACTTCCTGAGATCAAAACGCCGACAGAAGAGTGATTTTACTGTGGAACCTCTATATACTGTGTCCTGCACCACAAGCTTTGCTTGAAAAAATAGCATGTAAATGTACCAAAGGATGTACAAAAAACTGCGGCTGTAGGAAGATAGGAATTAGTTGTTCAATATTCTGCAAAGGGTGCATGTGCTTGGGTACTAATTGTGGGAACTCTAAGATAACCGAGGTGTCAGAGGAAGATATTGACGCTAATGCTAACGAAGAGATGGATTTTGAGTTTAAAAACTTTTTAAATGTCCACGTTTAAATAATCTTAGCTAAAGTAATGTTTTCTAAGACTAATGTTTATGTAATTTTTGTAAAAAAAAAATAATTTTAAATAATACAGGTAAAAAAATATCAAAGAATCACTCGGTTTCCATTATATATTTAAATATAGATGATACACCATTTTAAAGAACAGAAAGTAAGCCCTCTTTATTGAGCAATATATAGTATATTCATGTACAAGAAAAAAAGTTATAATGAGAAATTTCAAAAATAATCGTAAAAGATGTAAAAAATAATATTTTTTTATTATATAATATATAATATATTTAAAATATATAATATAATATTAAATTATATAATACTATATATAATATAATATTATATAATATATAATATTATATAATAATATTATTTTATTTTTATATTATATTATAAAAAATCGTTAAAAGTATAAAATCTTGAAAAACCATAATCCCTTTAAAAAAAGTCGTACAACGTTATACAGTAGACCATTTTAAAGGTAATTGATTTCTATTCATATTACGTGTACCATTGCATAAACCTAAAGTTACGTAGAAAAAAGTTACACAACAATATTTGCGAAATAACAAGGAAAATTGCTGTGAGTGGCGAACTTTGAAAAATCATATTTCGAAAACTGCAAATCCTACATACCTCTACTGAACAACATTTTAAAGAAGAAATGTGTAGGTTTGTTTTCTGTAAAGCAATATCTATACCTATATCCTCGTGGACAAAAGTTATGGGACAAAAATCAAAATTTCTTTCTTGTGGGTATCTTTGTGCTTTTTCTTTTGAATATATTTTTGTAAAAAAAAGTATCATTGATTTTAAAAAGTGATATTTAGATAGGAAATTTAACCAGGAACAATTTTTATGTAGATATGTTTGTACCAGAAGTGCATAGAACTCACCCTAATGTAACCTGTGCCCAGGGACTAATTCACCCATTTCTCAAAAACACACCCCTTTAAATGGTAGCACTCCACGGTTTTTTCATATATAGATGTCCATTGACCATATGAAATAATAAAACCCCGTTAACGTTGTAGTTCCTTTTAGCTATCTTATTTTGAATATAATCAATAGCCTAAATATGACGAAAATGTTTAATTTTATAATTTATAATGGTATCAATCGTGCAAAAAACGTTATAAGCATGTCGAACGTTAAGGGTAACCGATCTCAGACAATAATTGGAGTCGTCGCTCCGCTCCTCCTCCAAACAATTGTCTTCGATCGGTATAAAACCCTTACCGTTCTCCATACTTAATATAATATTATTAACTTGTTACTTTAATTTTTTTTTAAGTTTTAAGTATGTTTCGTCTTTCATTTTCTTTTAATTATGGCGCCCCCCCCCCCGAGCAATTGAGTTTCTATTATATTTAAAATCTATTAAGAATCCACCCCCCCCCCCTAATAGATCTCTGAAGACTTAGAGCTACCGAGGCACTCCGTAAAGTTACGTAGCACCAAGTATATTTTTGTTTGTTTAATTTGTCGAGTTACATATTATTTTTTTGCCTTTGTTATCCACGCTGGTGTTACAAGCATAATCCTGTTTCTATGAGCTGTATGTTTTAAAGTCTATCAGTAGGGAGCTTACCTGGCTGTAGACCCCCTCCTCCTTTGTCCGGGCTTGGGACCGTCAACAGTTCTGTCGAGCTACTCCATCCACCAAAGAAAACTGCAGGCGAAATTTTTTTAAGACAACAAGAAACGAAACACATTCAGTCGTAAGAAGAATAAAAAATGATCACTGGGAACGTTTTTCGAAAGAAATGGAACATGATTTTTATGGTCTCCAAAAGGAAATATGGCGCTTTATACGAGGTCAAAGAACGGAGGTAAAGGAATTAATAGAACCAAAATACATAGAAAAGGATACATGGATTGACTATCTAAAAAAGCTCTATGTAGAGGAAAAACAAATGATGCTAGAACCGGAAACACCAGAAATTACCACAAATGAAGATGTTAATATAATTACACAGGAAGTTCGAAAAACACTGGAAAAGCTGAAGAACAGAAAAGCTGCATAAAAAGATGGCATACCAAACGAATTAATGAAATATTGTGGAACAGCAATTACAGAACAATTAGCAACATTAATTAATAAAATCATAAAACACAATAAAGGAAGAATGGAGAAAGAGCGAACTAATTCTACTAATCAAAAAAGGACATAACAAGCAGCCAGAAAACTACAGAGGTATCAACATGTTAAATACTACCCTAAAACTTACAACTAAAATATTACAGGACCTAATGAATCAAAGGATAAATTTAGCAGATGAACAACAGGGTTTTCGTACTGGAAGATCGTGTAAAGATCAATATTCGTCATAAAGCAAATTACTGAGAAATCACTAGAGTATAATAGACCAGCATTTATATGTCTGATTGACTTGAAGAAAGCATTTGACAGAGTAAAACTCAAAGATGTAATCCATCTTCTGTATAATAGAGAAGTCCCCTAGATATCATAAAAATTATGAAAAACATCTACCAAAACTACAAAATGGAAGTCAGAATAGATGGACAACTTACAGAACCTATAGATATAGGTAGCGGAATAAGAGAGGGAGACTCATTGAGTCCTATGCTCTTCAATTTAATCATGGATGAAATCATCAAAAACGTCAACAAAAAAAGAGGATATAGAATGAGAAACAAAGAAGCAAAAATATTCTGCTGCGCAGACGACGCAATATTCGTAGCCCAAAATGAAGATAGTCTGCAAATATTAGTCCACAGATTTAAAATAATTGCAAAATAATTTAATATGACAATTTCATCTCAGAAAACTAAAACAATAGTAATCAGTAAAGAACCTAGCAGATGTAAAATAGAAATTGATGGTATCAGTATTCAACAAGTAATGGTAGTAAAATACCTTGGAATTACATTGTCCAAGAGACATGGACAATGTAATTCAATTCAATTCAATTCAAGTAAGAAATCAAGTACAAAAAGCAAATAGAGTGGCAGTATGCCTTAATAACACTATATGACGAAACCGACATATTAACACTGAGATGAAGTTAAGAATTTATAAAGCCATTGTAAGACCAATAATGACATATGCATCAGAAACTAGACCCGATACAGCCACAACACAGAGCCTACTGGAAACGGCAGAGATGAGAGTACTGAGAATAATTACAGGAAATACGCTGAGAGATCGAAAGAGGAGTGAAAACATTAGAAGACAATGTAACGTACAGTGTATAAACGAACAGACACTAAATACAAAAAAAAGAATGGAATAACCACATAACCACAATGGGGAAGACACGTGTGGTCAAAATAGCAAGAGATAAATCACCAATCGGTAGAAGAAGTATCGGCCGACCACGCAAAAGATGGAGTGACAACCTTTCATACAGGGAATCCGTAAATGAACAAGCAGAATTGCTTATAAAGAGGAAGAAGAAGAAAAATACTTTTCACTTTTCACTTTCACCCTGTTTCATATATCAGTAACTAGACGATAATTTGTCAACCATTATTTAAAAGGTGAAGGAATTTTAAAGACGAAGGGTCCATTTGTCATTTCTACCCCAGACCAGGAGGAAAAATTTCCAGAACATCGTACTGAGCTGCTAGTATGTCCCACGTATTCTGAGGGGAGATGATTATAACAAATAAACATATCTAACTTAGAAATCCTCAAAACTCAACGACGCTAAATTAACGCTAGATCCCTAGCAACAGAAGAAAGAATCATAAAGATGGAAGCAGAGCTAGTTCGCCTACACCATGAATAGACGTCGTTAAACATATCGCTGAAGCACAAGAAGGTACAGGAAGCGCAAGACCGACAGAATTTAAATAAATTGTGGGAGGCCTCCAGATAGCTGAATGATGATGATGATGATGATGATGATGATGATGATAATATAAAAAATTAGTGATGAAAAAATAGCAAGACATGTCATCAACTAAAAAGAAATGAACTGGAGAGCCAAGAAGATGATATTTAGATAATCTATGATAGAAAGGAATAACTCCAAAGTGGAATTGAAAGGAAGCTTAAGTTCCAATTTTGCTTCCTAATTTCCTTATTTCTTAACTTCCAACGTTAGTGGGACTATACTAAAATCACATTAGATAAAAGAATAGATAGAAATAAACAAACCAAGACACGTTGAATGCTACGAGGAGCAATCTAGGACAAATAATCCCCGGACAAATAATCCCGGACAAAAAATCCCCACAAATTATCCCCGGACAAAAAATCCCCGGACAAAAAATCCCCACAAAAAATCCCCACAAATAATCCCCACAAATAATCCCCGGACAAATAATCCTCGGACAAAAAATCCCCACAAAAAATCCCGGACAAAAAATCCCCACAAATTTTTTTGGACAAAATATCCCCACAAATAATCCCGGACAAAAAATCCCCAAGAAAATTTTTTGCTACCGAATAGTTCTCTAAAAGTTTTCCCGTGAATGCAATCGACGAAAATGTTTTTCAGCTTCAGTGCATGAGAGTTATAAGCCAGGGTAATAAGACAAAAATATACCCTGTTCGTGACACTTCAGCAGCCAGGGTACTGAAGCGTTTTTTCGACAAGTAATACCTATAGGAACAAATTGTAACTATTTCCTGCGTAGGATCTGGCGGCCATTTTTATTTATAAACAATTAACTGTCAAAAAATGGCATTTTTCCCTTTTTCTTCAAATCAATGGAAAACAGTGAAACTTATGATTTTTTTAGTATAAATATCTTTGAGACTATGAAAAAAGCTTTAAAATGTCATATTACAAAGTTTTATATACTCATTTATTGTTAATATAATTGCGAAAAATGGTCGGAATTGCAAAAAAATTTATTTTCGCAATAACTGCTGTAAAAAGTAGTGTACAGGTTTGAAATTTTTGTCAAATGAGGGTTCTTTGGTGCTGAATATGTGATAAAAATTTCAAAGCGATTCACTCAATTGTTTAAATTTCATTCGAATTGTTTATCTTAGAGAGCATTTTTTTTGCAATAACATAAGTTAGAGCTATTCCACAGGATTCCAATGGAAGAACATGAGCTATATTTTCAACTTGGTTTAAAGAAAGCGAATAAAAAATGCATTTATTAGTAATAAATAATTATGCAAAAGTATCGTAAATCTTTCCTTATAAACTTTTTGAATACCTTTTTCCAAAAAAATTAACTTTTTTACCCTGTTTTAAGTGCACAACTACCAAGTAATGATATTTATATCATAATTGATAAAAAATTGTAATAAAAAATATATAATTTCTTATATAACAAAATAAAAAGTTTATATTGTTCTGAAGCTATTTCCTTGTGGCATTTTTATAATTACGTATTTTTTATGGGAAATAAGCCACAATTTTACTAAAAAATGAATTTATTAACGTTTCGAAGCCCAAATCGGGTTTCGTTGTCAAAATACAAAAAGTTTATAAAGAAGGATTAACGATACTTTTGCATAATTATTTATTACTAATAAATGCATTTTTTATTCGCTTTTTTTAAACCAAGTTGAAAATATAGCTCATGCTCTTTCATTTGACACCTGTGGAATGGTTCTAACGTAATATTTTTCTGACTTATGTTATTGCAAAAAAAAATGCTTTCTGGGATAAACAATTTGAATAAAATTTAAACAATTGAATGAATCGCTTTGAAATTTTTATCACATATTAAGCACCAAAGAATCCTTATATTACAAAATATTCAAAGCTGTTCGCCATCTCATAGAGATGGCAAAATTAATTTTTTTGCAATTCCGACCTTTTTTCGCAATTATATTAACAATAAATGAGTATATCAAACTTTATAATACGTAATTTTAAAGCTTTTTCTATAATCTCAAAGATATTTGTACTAAAAAAACCATAAGTTTCACTGTTTTCCATTGATTTGAAAAAAAAAGGAAAAATGCCATTTTTTGACACTTAGTTGTGTATAAATAAAAATGGCCGCCAGATCCTACGCAGGAAATAGTTACAATTTGCTCTTATAGGTATTACCTGTCGAAAAAACGCTTCAGTACCCTGGCTGCTCGAGCGTCATGGAAAAAACCTTATTGCCCTGGACTATTATAGCAATCGCCATGAAACCAGTTTTCGGCACGAAAATAATGATTAGCGATTAAAATTAAGCATACATTATAATTTCGATTACCAAATGTCGAATTTCAATTGTGAGTTTTTTCAAAAATCGTAGAAGATATGGGGAATAAGCTAAGACTTTGGGAATCATGTCGTACTTATTGTCTATTCGTGATGATAACTGCTGGTCCAGAAAACGATAATCTTGATTGTAATGCAAAAAATTCTGTTCCTTTTTGTAAGTTTAACGTCAAAAATATTTAGTCATCATCATCATCAATGGCGTTATAACTTTTCCACCTTTTTCTAGGCCGCCAGACTGCATCTTTCCACCTTTTTCTAGGCCGCCCTACAAACTTTATCCCATCTGGCCTCTCCCCGAACAGCCATGTCTGGTTTGATTTATGGATAAATTTTTAAAGTTGTTTTATGGATGCACACAGATCCTCAATTACGTTTTCTGAAAAACTGATATCGAATAGTAATGCTCATAAATTTGTTTCCAAAACCAACAAAAGTCAAAATAATCGAAAAGCTTTGTATAACTTTCATGGCGATGCGTGGAACGGATTTTTTTACATTAGTATAATCAAGATTATTGTTTTCAGTATAGCTATCAGTTATTATCATGAATAGACAATGTTTTGAACAGAGTTACTCAAAGCAGAGTGATCAAAAGATTTAAGCCAATTACAACATGATTCCCACAGCCTTAGCTTATTTTCCATATCTTCCACCATTCACGGGAAAACTTTTAGAGAACTGTTCGACAGCAAACATTTCTTGGGGATTTTCTGTCCGGGATTTTTTGTGGGGATATTTTGTCCAAAAAAATTTGTGGGGATTTTTTGTCCGGGATTTTTGTGGGGATTTTTTGTCCGGGGATTATTTGTCCGGGGTTTATTTGTGGGGATTATTTGTGGGGATATTTTGTGGGGATTTTTTGTCCGGGGATTTTTTGTCCGGGGATAATTTGTGGGGATTTTTTGTCCGGGATTATTTGTCCGGGGATTATTTGTCCGGGCCTCACGAGGAGTACTCCCGAATCATGATTTACAATGCATAAACTTTGTAAATCATGATTTGGGATTTACAATATATGTACATTGTAAATTATGATTTGGGAGTGCTCCTCGTAGCATTCAACGTGTCTTGGTTTGTTTATTTCTAGGGCATCTTTATTGTGATTGTAGTATAGATATGGCACGGAAAGAAGAAGGAAGTGATTTTACGACATTTATGTAGCGTTTTTCTACTACGCAATTTTCCATTTAGAGGGACACATTTTGAGCAAAATTTCTTATATAAAGTTATTAAAATAAAGCCATACTTTTCGAGTTATTGAAAATCAAAGCCTAAAATTTTCCTGAAAAAAAATGCTTATTTTAAAGCGATTTTTAATAAATAACTCAAAAACTATAAAGTTCTTACAACAAGTTATTATTACCAAAATTGAATCTAATAAAAAACGGAATAAAGTTCTTAAAATAATTGATGGATTCGACCGTTAGTTGATGGAAGTTCATTTTATCTCACAATAACAAACTGAAAACTTTTGTTTTCTATACTTCCACAAAATTTATTATTTACAACTATGTGACTACAGCTGTTTCGGCAGAGTGCCTTTCTCAAGTGATATAATTTACAATGTGTTTGCCTTTTTAAGTCTCTAACTGAAGAGGTTGAGGAGTGGGGAGCTGTTTGTCTCGAGTTGGTCATTCAGAATTATATCCGTACTTTTCAGTTTATTAATTTCCATAGATTCCAAAAAAGATAGTTTAAGGCCTTTATTTTGGATATGCAGAATTTGAAACCCTTCATTGAAAGAATGATTATGATCTAAAAGGTGAAGTGCGTATGTAGAAGTGTCTGTTTTTCTATTGTTGAAAGCCCTTTTGTGTTCTGCTATCCGTTTGTCAAAAGTTCTGCCAGTTTGACCGATGTACGTTTTCGGACAGTCACCACAAGTTAGTTTGTACACACCACTCTGTAGTTGCTTTCTCTTTCGGCTTTTATTGTTCTTAATATATTTGCTTAAGTTGTTGTTAGTTCTGAAAGCTGGTATTATACACAGAACTAACAACAACCTAAGCAAATATATTAAGAACAATAAAAGCCGAAAGAGAAAGCAACTACAGAGTGGTGTGTACAAACTAACTTGTGGTGACTGTCCGAAAACGTACATCGGTCAAACTGGCAGAACTTTTGACAAACGGATAGCAGAACAAAAAAGGGCTTTCAACAATAGAAAAACAGACACTTCTACATACGCACTTCACCTTCTAGATCATAATCATTCTTTCGATGAAGAGTTTCAAATTCTGCATATCCAAAATAAAGGCCTTAAACTATCTTTTTTAGAATCTATGGAAATTAATAAACTGAAAAATACTTACAGATATAATTCTGAATGACCAACTCGAGACAAACAGCTCCCCACTCCTCAACCTCTTCAGTTAGAGACTTAAAAAAGGCAAACACATTTTAAATTATATCACTTGAGAAAGGCACTCTGCCGAAACAGCTGTAGTCACATAGTTGTAAATAATAAATTTTGTGGAAGTATAGAAAACAAAAGTTTTCAGTGTTTTATTGTGAGATAAAGTCCTTACTTGAAAAACCTTTTAGGATTAATTCAAAGATCGTTATATTATATTGGGCGTCGAAACGTTAATAAAAATCATTTTTTAATAATATTGTGGCTTATTTCCCATTATAAATAGTTAAAATTGTAAAAATGCCACAAGAAAATAGCTTCAGAAGATCGTTATAGGTAATTAAATGTATATATTTTGTTCGGAGAGAACTCAAATCTAATTATATGCTTTAATAAAGGGAATACAACAAAATATTTTTGAAAAATAAAATTACAAGAAGATCCGAAATTAATAATATACGTTTTGTCTTATTATGTCTCATTTGTTATGTTAATCCTGCGGGCTTGGATATTTACAAAACCATTAAATGTCATGTACCAAGTTTTATATGCATGTGTGAGGGATAATCTCAATACAATTTTTTAAATGCTCGTTTATGCGCCTGCTGTCTTATTTGATTATTCTATCACATTTTATTACATTTAGATTACCTGCATGAAGCTTCTGTTTGGTTCATTACACCCATATCTATAAAACTGTCTTCGTCTTCTAATTACCTCCTGTGCCGTCATTTTTATGATCGTTTGTTAAAAGCTGTTTTAACACATTATATATATCGCTCGCATTTTTGTTTATTGTATCTACTTACGAATTTTATTTTGACATTTTTTCTATGACCTTTTTTAGGCCAGCGTCTTATTTATAGATCGCTGAAAGTTTTACTTTTTCAATCCATAAAATTGGTTTAAATTAAAAAAAAATACATTTACAAAATAAACATTGAAAAAATTATTTTGTGAAGAACTGTTAAGTTGTAAGAACTGTTGTAAGCAGCTGTTACAACAGCTTATTAGTATTTTTAATTTTAAGTAAATCATAAAAATCTATGCATTTTATATAATATACTTACTAAACACTACTTGTGAAAGTACTCAGAAATACCTATCAAATAAACTCCAGAAGAAGTTGATAGCATCAACATTAAAAAAGTTATAATGAAGTTATATGAGAACCCTTTCGAATTTTCTAGGAAATAGTGAAAGATAATACTTACGCCATTTCCACAAAAAATAAAATTTATAATAATATCTATAAGAGTTTTTATTTTATCATAAAAAATTTTAACCGGTTTAGAATTTTTGGAATTTGCATATTTTTGAAAAAAAATATGATTTAAAAAAATTAGTTTCAAATTTTTGTAAATTTCATTTTTTTTTTTGATAATAACTCCAAAAATAGTCGATGTACATAAAAAATAATACAGAATCCAATTTTTGTTTTTTTTTAACAAAGCTTTTACTTTTTATTATTATTTTTTAGGACAGAAAATAACCGAGATAGAAACGTTTAAAGCCTAAATTTTACTGCGAGATCCATGTAACCGGGCCCTTTAACCTTTTATATTAAAAAAAATAAGGGATATAAAAGATTGTGATTAATAAGATTTTATAAACCTTTAAATTATCTTTCAAGTGGTTGTTAGGTGAATAATGTTCTTTTGGAAAAATTTTTGGAACATAAATTTTGAAAAAATTTTGGAGCATAAATTTTGATGCTATCAACTTCTTCTGGAACTCATTTAATAGGTATTTCTGAGTACTTTCACAAAATGGTTAGTAAGTATATATTGTAAGTATATAAAATGCATTGTTTTCCCTCTATTAAAGCATGAATGAGTACCTACTCGTCAAAAAAAATATATACATTTAATTACCTATAACTAGAGCTCGGAAAATATGCAAAATGCATATTAAGTGCATATTTGCATATTTCGGATAAATTTTAAAAGTGCATATTATGCATTTATTAAAAGTGCATATTTTGAGTTATTTATGAAAAACCGCTTTAAAACATGCATTTTTTCACGAAAAATCAAAATTTTTGATCTTTGACAACTTAAAAAGTATTAATTTATTTTAATAACTTTATATAACAAATTTTCCTTAAAATTTGTCCATCTATCTATTTGTGGGGTTATTTTTAATAAAGTAATTTTCACCCCCCAAAAAGGTGTGGCATCCATTCCCCGGGGTAAAAGCGCAAGTTGGCACTATGTCACTCTTGTTTATTGAGGTATCGTCAAGCCATTCACTAACTTTCGTGAAAATCGAAGGAGGTTGACCGAAATCGAAGGGTTTTGAAGGTTGATTTTTAACTTACTTTCACTATAGAAAAAAAAATTGCAATTCAATAATCGAAATGCGCATATTTTGCAAGCTCATAAATTAGTAAACGATATGTAGTCGCAAAATAATTAATTTTTTTTAAATTTTAAGTACAATAATTCTCTCTTAAGCCGGGAAGATGGGGAGGTTTTCTTGCGAAGAGGTTGTAGGTTAATAATCGAAATGCGCGTACATATTTTAAAAGTTTATTCTATGAATTTATACGCTATACGGATTGTATCCTCGATATGATATATTTTAATTTTTCTCAACATTTTTCTCTTGGGTTGAATCAATTAAAGGGTTGATAGAGGCAGGCGCGGATACAGGGGGGTCAACGGGTCCACGGACCCCCCTATTGTATTAAGTTGATAAGTATTTTTTATTATTAATTATTTTTTTTCTGGGAGGAGTGGCAACGTCGGATTGACTAAGACAAATCGTGTTATTTTGCGGCTATAATCAACTCGAAAAATCGGGAGTTATACCGAAAAATAATTCGTCGAAATAGTGGTATAAGTGATAATAAACAATTGATTTAGTGAAAAGGCAAAAATATTTAGAATTACTGCAGAATTAGAATAAATTTCAGAAAATAAACAGGTTATTGTTGACAACATTAAGTGATAACGAGGTGTACTGATAAAACACACACCAAAACAAAAACAGCTGATGGTAAGAACGTGGATTGCTTGAAAACACCGTTGCCAGATCTGTAAGTAAATACTTAAACATAGTAATAGGTGTTAAGAAAACGAATTTAATTAGTTACGATTTGTTTTTCTTTTTATATTGCATTGATAAAGTGCACGGAACTGACAGTATAGCTGGTCTGTGTTCTTTTCCGCGGTGCATTGGAAGGGAAAAAATAATAATAAGAATACGGAAATTTTAATTTTAATTTTAATTTTATGCTGGTGTTGGGTAATATTTAGAAAGATAATATAGGGTAATTATAATTTAGATATAGCGTTAAGTAGAATTGGAATAGGCAATCGAACAGATTAAAAAAAAAAAAAAAAATAGGAAAAGAGATGGAAGTACAAGAGAAACATAACTCTGAAGAAGAAAATAAGATAGATAAAATAATGGAAACTTTATTAGTATTGACACAAGAGATAAAAATGATAAGAGAGGGACAAAAAGAATATATTAAAGTAATACAAAAGGTGAAGGAAGAGAATGAGGCGATAAAGAAAGAAAATATGCATTTAAAAGAAGAAATAAAAGTAATCAATGAAAAGTTGGAAGAAATAGACAAAGAAAAAAGGCGCAATAATATTGTAATACAAGGAGTTAAAATAGACACGAACGAATCGAATATTTTAGAATGTGAAATGAAAACCTTTATACAAAATAATTTGGAAATTGAAGTAGAGATAAAAACAGCAAAAAAGATAGGATATAAGACCTGTTTAGTGGAATTCAATAAGATAGAAGATAAAATCAAAGTAATGACAAACAAAAACAAATTAAGGAACACAACCAACAGAAATATATATATTAATAACGAGATGACTGTAAGTGAAAAACGTATACAAAGACAAATGAAGGAAATAGCGATTGAGGAGAAGAATAAGGGAAAGAAAGTCAAAATGGGTTATCAAAAAATATGGATCGAAAGTGAAGAATGGAAATGGAATAAGGATAAGGAAATAATAGAAAGAGCTCCAAAACGAGATAAAAAAGAAATAAAAGCCGATGGTTCAAAAAACTAAGTAAAGAACAGACGGGAAAGAAAAAACGGAAAATGGACAGGAGTGGAATAGGACAAACGAATAAAATTGAAGAAAAAGTAGAAGAGAATAAAAGAAAGAAATTAGTAGTAAAAGATTTTATAATAGGAACGTGGAACGTAAGAAGTATTAATGGAAAAGAAATAGAATTAAACAAAGAATTTGAAAAAGCGGATTTAGATATATTGATAATAACGGAAACAAAGAAAAAGAACAAAGGAATAGTAGAAACAGACAATGACCACATTTTCATATGGAGTGGAGTGGAAAAGAATGCACGAGCGGCAGCAGGAGTGGGATGTTTAATAAAGAAAGAACACAAAAATACACTTAACAAATGGGAAGCAATAACGGAAAGAATACTGATGATAGAATTAAAATGCAAGACACACATCAAGACAATAATAGCAACTTATGGACCAGATGAAAATGAAAAAACGGAAGAGAAAGATAAATACTGGAATGAACTGCAAGAGACTATAGAAGAGTGTAGAGGAAAAATATATATTGCTGGAGACTTCAATGGACGAGTTGGAACAAAGGATGATATATATGGAGCAGTAATCGGAAAACACGGTGAAAATACAAGAAATAATAATGGGAAAAGACTACTGGAATTTTGTATTAACAATGATTTAATAATAACAAATACTTATTTTGAACATAAAGATATTCATAAGATTACTAGAGAAGAACCGAGCAGAGGAGAAAAGTCAATAATAGACTATATATTGGTAGAAAGAAATAATAGAAATTCAGTAAGGGATGCTAGAGTCAAGAGAAGCTATGAGATAAATAGTGATCATTACTTGCTGATAGCTAAATTCAGAAGCGAAGAAAATAGAACAGAGACATTCAAAGAAAAGAAAAAAGGACATATAAGAATAAGGACTTACAAACTAAAAAATAAAGAGATAGCAGAAAAATATCAACAGATAGTATCGCGAGAAATAAATAAATATCAAGAAGAAATGATACAGAGGCCGTTAGAAACAAAATGGGAAACCTTTAAAAATATTGTATTACAAGCAGCAAAGGACGCCTGTGGGACTTACAATAAAGACAACAATAAGAAACAAACATCTTGGTGGACGAATGAAATTAAAGAACAAGTAAGAAAAAAGAAGAAAATATGGAAAGAATATTTAAATAATAGAACAGAAGCAAATTATACAAGCTACAAGGAACAGAGAAACATAGTAAAACAAATGGTAATGAGCGAGAAACAGAGAAGTTGGACAGAATTTGGAGAAAAAATGGAAAGAGATAATAAAGGTAATCAGAAGCTATTCTACAAAGTACTCAAAAATCTGAGAAAAGAAAAAGTAGATATAAATGCAAGTGCAATAAAAAACGAAGCTGGGGAGATACTGAGCGAGGAGGAAGAGATAATGGAAAGATGGAAAGAATACTTCAAGAATCTACTAAACACAGAACAGAAAGCAGACAATCAAGATGATGAAATGGAAGAGGAAGAATGGAATGTAGAAAGAGAGGTAATAAATGAAGATATAACTAGAGAAGAGTTAGAAGAAGCTATAAGGAGTCTAAAGAACGGGAAAGCACCAGGAAGAGATAATATAACATCGGAAATGATAAAATATATGGGAAATAGTGGAAAACTAGTATTATTAGATATATATAGACATGCATGGAGGGAAGAAACAACGCCTGAAGATTGGAGAATGGGCTTAATATTGCCAATACACAAGAAAGGTGATAACAAAGATTGTAACAACTATAGGGGACTAACATTATTAAGCACAATAACAAAAATATACGAGAAAATAATAGAGAAAAAATTGAGATTGATCACAGAAAACACATTAACAGAATCTCAAAGTGGATTTAGAGAAGGGAGAAGTACACAGGATCATATATTCACTTTGAAAGAAGTTATTAGCAGGAAGTGGATGGCAGAAAAACCCATATATTTAGCTTTTATGGACATGGAAAAAGCATTTGATAAAGTGAATAGAGAAACAATTTGGAAATGTTTAAAAAGGAAAAATGTAGATCAGAAACTAATAAGGGTAATACAAAGTTTATATAAAGAAACAAATAACTGTGTAATAAGATATAATATGATATCAGAAAAATTTGCCACAAATGTGGGAGTTAGACAGGGAGGGGGATTGAGTCCGCTTCTTTTCATAATATTTATGGATGAAATAATAAGACAAACGAAACAAAGAACTAAACCAATATACATAGGATATAGGAAATTAGAACAAATAGGGATGACAGAATGTGCATTTGCCGATGATGTGGTTATTACAGCAGGAAACGAGAAAGGCCTAAGAGAAAGCTTGATAGTGTGGAATGAGGTATTAACAAAATACGGTATGAAATTGAATAAGAGTAAGACAAAGACAATGGTAATAGATAGAAATAGGAAAATAATAAATGTGCAAATAGATGGAGTAGAAATAGAGCAAGTCAGTAAATATCAATACCTAGGTGTAATATTTGAAGAAAACGGAAAACAAGAAATAGATATAAATTATAGGATACAAAAAACAAATAGACTATATTATGCAATAAACAGTGGATTTGTAAATAGACGAGAAATAACAAGAAAAACGAAAATGAGTGTATACAAAACTGTGTATAGACCTGTACTTACATATGGATGTGAATCGTGGGTATTGACAAAAAGGGATAAAAGTAAATTGCAGGCAATAGAAATGAAATATCTAAGAAGAGTAATGGGAGTGACAAGAAGAGATAGAGTTAAGAATATAAAAATAAGAGAAGAATTAGAAATAGAACCAGTAGAAACTTATATAGAAGAAAGACAGCTGGGTTGGTGGGGACACCTTCAAAGAATGAGTGATAATATACCTGTTAAAAGAATCTGGGAAAGCAGAAATATAGAAAGGAAAAAACGTGGTAGACCAAGAAAACAATGGAATGCAGTAATAATGGATATTTTGGAAAAGAGGGGAACAACATGGAACGATGCCAAAAAACTAACAGGAAACAGAAAGATATGGAAGAAATTTACGAAGAACAAAAAAGAATAAAAGAAACAGAAACAGATCCCTACACCTCCGGGTAGAAGGGATACAGATTATATATATATATATTTTTTTCTGTTACCTCTAAATTTTAACCCATCAGTACAACACTAACTTACACGACAACCACTTCCAAAGAATTGAAAGAAGCCATAAAATCTAATAAAACACCCTTCTCTGAAAAATAATCTGCAGGCGCATTTGTTTGGGTACCGGTGGAACCATAAACAACGGAAATATTTTTCTCAATTCAAATACTAACAAAAATGATATTTTAAAATGCAAATACATTACACTGGGTATAAACCTTGTCTCATGAAAAGTCACGTTTCAAATTTGCGATATAATAAAGATATAAAAATTTATGTTTCACTAGATAATCCATGCGTAACTACCCATTGATGATAGAAAGGTTAATCTTTATGGTAAAAAACGACCACTGAGATCAATCGTCGTTCGATCAAGTAATAGTCGTGAATTGTCTATCAATCCTTTTGATACCGTAGGTATCTGGGGTTATATAGTGTATTTTATCCTTAGAGTAAGTGTGAGTCGTATGGCTAAATCTGGAAAATATAATATTTAAGCAGTGTTGCCAAAGGTCTTATACAAAATTTCGGGAGACTGCTCCTATTTTTTCGGTAGAAATTGTCAAATTTTGGTAGATTTCATTTTTGCTTCTTTTGCTATCACATTGCAAAAAATTATACTTTAGGTACCAGTATTCAAAAATAAACTACATTCATCATCATATAATGATCAATAATCACCATTCATCATAAAAATCATTCAAAATTCAAAATCGGTATACCTTAAAAAATGTATTATCTCAGCTTTCTAGGTATTATAGAGCAATTTTATTCATTTTTTTTTAATCCAAAGTAACTCGAGTAGAGCCGTCTAACTAACGCAATACTAAATATCAAGGATGCTTTAATTTTGTTATAAGAAATTGATTTATTTATAATAAAATAAAACTAAATATTTTTTCCTGTTGTAGTCTTAAAAAAACTTACCACACGTGTACCTTTACTTTAACTTTAAAAATACAAATATTCTTGTTTGAATGAAAGCTATATAATTGTTTAAATAAGTTAAAAAAATTTGTTACAGTAAATAATAGTTATAAGTTATTAACATTTATAAATTACTGAAAAATAAAGATTTTTTGGAATTATCTCCAATTGCTTATGTATTTCAAATTAGAAACTATTAAGATCTAGAATATTTATTTGAAACATTTTTCTCTAAAATCTACAAGGAATGTTTTATAGGCAAAAACATGATTTTTTACACTTTATAATCGTTTAAAAACAAAACAACGTCGGATATTAAAACAATTGAGAACGAGAAAAATTTTTAATGTTCTTTAGTTGTGTCGAAATACTGTAAGTTAAAAAGGTGCAAAATAAATTTCTCCTGTTTTAAGATTTTTTGTTTAATGCCACAATCCTTCAGTATGCACTATTCAGATTCAGGTAGATACATTTTACTCCCAAAATCATAATATAAAAGGACAAAGGACTGGTCTGGTCATAAAATTGATATCGGTAAATCCGTATCTGCTGGTTCGCACATTGTGTCACAAGCTAGTAAAAGCAATTCAAGAATTCTTAAATATTGACTAAACTCTGTTGTCAAATCTATCCGCTAAAAAAAATTTTCCAATAATTTTGATTTTTTGGTAGAAAAAAAAAATTGGCAGATTAATTTGAAAATTAAGAATTTTGATTTTTCGGTAGAAACAAAGGAGAATTAGCTAGATCGGTAGATTTGCCAGGTATTCGGTAGATCTGCAGAAAAATCGGTAGCTCGGGCATCACTGTATTTGAGGTAAGTCTGCCCCCCTATTATGAATTTCTAGATCCGCGCCTGGATAGAGGGTTAAGGGGATAAGCTCCAAAATCTAAACTGTATCACTTCGAAAGCCCATAAATAATTCGTAATTCCGCCGCAAAGATAAATTCAATATCTCTATTTTTAAGTAGTGGGAGGGGGCTGCGTAGCCACCACAAAAATATTAAATTCCTACCCAGTGTAACGAGTAAAACGAGATCTTTTATCTACGGTATAAGAAAGCTCATAAATAGCTCGTAATTTAGCGATATTTGTGTTTTAATCTCTAAAAGATGGGGGGCCAGCTCAATAGGGGTGAAATAGAAAGAAGTTTTTCCGCGTATAAAAAATTATTATCAGATAGACGGCACAGTTTTTCTCTAGAAAATTTAGAAAAACATTCAATAATATATAGTTTTAACTTTAATAACAATATAATAAAGAATGATGATGATGCTGATGAATATAAAGAATACATGAATATAATGATGTAGAAATTTCAATAAATATTTTTGTGATTTTGACAGAAAATAGGTAAATGAAATACTTTCAATACCGTAAAATGGGGTGACTTTGACCGATTTTGTACTTTAATCCTATAAAAATCATATTTTAAATTTTGCTACATTTTTCTATATGCAAATATGTTATGGGTTTAGGCGTCTACTTTCAGTAGCTTAGATTATAATTACAAGAAAATAATCATGACTTAGAAAAAAAAAAGATGCCTTTGGTCAAGTTGACCATTGGTCCTTTGATCAACTTCCCCCATCTGGGGGAAGTTGACCGTATATGCATTTTGCCTGTAAACTTATTTTTCTTGTAAGTGGGGTTAATTTGACCGTTTTTTAAACCATTTTTTCTTAATTCGTTATATCGGTGGATTTAACAACCCTTGGAATATTAATTCTTTTTTTTTAATGAATTCATAGATATTTATGAATTTGAATCGTTAAAAATAATTTAAAAAATTATACAGGGTGGCTGAAGTATATCACAATAGATATTTTTCTATGTTTTCGGTCAAATTCACCCCAGCGGTCAAAGTAACCCCATTTTACGGTACAAAGATTGCTGCGTTTTTTTATTTATATGCATTAAATGCATAAAAGCATATTTTAGTGCATATTTCAACTATTTTTTGTGCATATTTGCATGCATATTTTAGGGTTTTTTAAGTGCATATTTCCCGAGCTCTACCTATAACTAAGTGTGAATTGAATACTAAAAGATTTTTCAAGTAAGGAACTTATTCCGTTTTTTATTAGATTAAATTTTGGTAATAATAACTTTTTCTAAGAACTTATAGTTTTTGAGTTATTTATTAAAAACCGCTTTAAAACAAGCATTTTTTCACGAAAAATAAGTATTTAATAAATCAGAAAGTATTGAAAGTTGGTTCACTAAACTCAGACACAACTGGCTAGTGATTTTAGTACGTAATTTTTTTGTTTTTGGCCAATTTTGCCAAAATTGGCTAAATTACTAATAGTGCAGGAACTGAAGCCTTTCAGCTCGCAATTTTTACAGAATGGATCGATTCGCTTGAAAATTTGAGAACAAGTAGTGGATAGTCCAAGGATTAAAATCTATATGATGCCGAAAGGCGCTTTTACCATGGGGGTGGTTGCCACCCCATCCCGGGGGTGGAAATTTTTTATTATATTTTGACCGCAAAAGGTGATAAAAACATTCATTCTAAGCAAAAAACGATCTATACATTTTTTTGATAAAATTAATAGTTTTCGATTTATTCGCTATCGAAAGTGTTAGTTTTATATCGAAAAAATCAGTGTTTTTCATTAATATACTAATTTACGATTCACTCAATTTTTGCTGTAGAAAAAATTTTCTCAAACCAATTTCTTGGGAATTAAATAATCTACAATTTCATATTTAAACATTTTTTCGTATCTCTGATGCTAATCTTTCTATTCTGAAGAAATCGACATTTTTACCAAACTACAAAAATTCGTTATTCGCTTTTAACTCCAGTTTTTTTTAAAACTAATCTTTCTAAGCCAGTCAAACTTTTAGAGTCTATTAATAATACATAAATAAAGAAGAATGAATAAGACCAGTGACTAAAAACATCGCTAACTTACATTATTATGCTTCCAATTGGATTTCTCCTTTTTTTTTCAAAAAAATATATTTATTTTTTAACCGTAACTTTTCTATTTTTTATCTTAGAAAGTTTGGCAAAAAATAATTTTGTAGGTTTTTATAAGGTCTATCAGCCTATTAATATTAGTTCTTTTTAAAATCCTCAGTCGCAAAAAGAGGTGACTTTGAAAGGGTTGGTAAAGGCAGTTTTTGCATGTTATTACAAGTTTGAATTATCAATAGCTCACTCAACTTTTGCTGTAGTAAAAATTTTTGTAAACCAGTTTCTTGCTAATTAAATAAGCTACAATTTCATATTTAAACATTTTTTCGCATCTCTGATGCTAATCTTTCTATTCCGAAGAAAAGGCAATTTTTTTGAAACTACAAAAATTCGTTATTCGCTTCTAACTTCATTTTTTTAAAAACTAATAATTCTAAGCCGGTCAAACTTCTAGAACCTATTAATAATATAAAAATATAGAAGACCAAATAAGGTTAATGACTAATTTTAATTAGGGTGGTGATTAGGAGGTTGCTTCGGATCACTTTTTCGCTGAAAAAAGTAGGGACTAACATTCTTTTCAATATACGTCACTTAATTTTTGAGCTAAAGACTTTGTTTGTATTTCTGGAGATAGATATTTTAAAATGATTTAAATTAGTTTGAACAAGTTATCCTCGAAAAATGCATGGTTTTCCCGTCTTTCGACTTTGAAACTACAGTATTTAGCATTTGACGAAGAAGAGCTAACATTTATTAATGTATAGCTCGATTACTATTGGTCTTAAAAAAACTAAAAGAAACGGTTTTGTTTATTGTTTCAAAAGGTACATTTTTGTTAAGTAAAGTTGTTTTGATAAAACGAAAACTTTTGGAGATATTAGCCGAAAACTTATTAACAACATTGATTTTTTCGATATAAAACTAACATTTTCAATAGCGAATAAATCGAAAACTATTAATTTTATCAAAAAAATTTATAAAACGTTTTTTGCTTAGAATGAATGTTTTTACAAACTCTTGCGATCAAATTATAATAAAAAATTTCCACCCCCGACATGGGGTGGCAACCACCCCCATGATGAAAGCGCCTTTTAGCCTCATATAGATTTTGATCCTTGGACTATTCACTACTTATTCTCAAATCTTCAAGCAAATCCATCCATTCTGTAAAAATTGCGAGGTGTTGTCCTATTTTAAGCTTCATTACTTGGACTATAACTATTTAGTAATTATTAACTATTTATTAATAATTTTTTCTTCCAATTTTCTTAAATTGGCAAAATTACTTACTCAAATCACTAGCCAGTTGTGTCTGAGTTTATCGAACCGACTTTAATACATTTTGCTTAAAATTTGTCCCTCTATATGGAAAATCACGTAGTAGAAAAACGCTACATAAATGCCGTAAAATCACTTTCTTCTTCTTTCCGTGCCATGCCATATCTAGTTCCACTAACGTTGGAAATTACATTAACGAGTTGTTCACGGTTTTCAGCTGATTCCTCTGCGGAGTTATTCCTTTGCATCATAGATTATCTGAAGATCATTTTCTTGGCTCTCCAGTTCATTTCTTTTTAGTAGATGACTTATGTCTTGATATTTTTACTATTTCTTTTTGTTGTCAGGCGGTTTATGAACTAGGTTTCACTAATTTTTTATATTATCATCATCATCATCAGCCAGCTTTCTGGAGGCCTCCCTCAATTTATTTCAATTCTGTCATCTGTTTATTTATGGTATAGGTGGACTAGCTCTGCTTCGATCTTTATGGTAGGGGAGCAAAGTATGCAAATGTGCAGTCACTCGAGCGCTTTGGGGATCTATTGGGTTGTGATTATTAGGTTCCAAAACCAAAAAAAGTTAAGTAAAATTTTCCATTTTAGTGGAGACTTCCATTTTGTAATTTAATTTTCCATTTTCAACAATCGTTTTTTCCGATTATAGCGCCATCTATAAATAATTAGAAAAAATGTTATAAATAAAAGTTGCTTATTTTTATGCAAAGAATCCAAATCTGCAATAAAAAATGGGGGCTCCTATTTAAGATTTTAAACTAACCCCCCACTCCACCCCCGTGGGGGGTCATGTTTAGTACTATACGATAGAGTTTTCAAAAATATTGAATAAGTGTGTTTTGTAGTTATTCGATCTGATGTTTATTTTGCGAAATATCGCGGGATTTGTATTTAAAATTTTAAATTTACCCCCTACCCCTCTCCGTAAAGGTTATGTTTGGTATCTTTCGATAGATTTTTTAAAAAGATTGAAAACGTAGTTTTTAGTTTTTCGATCTGACGTTCATTTTGCGAAATATTCGCTTTTTTTTGTGAAACTTTTTGTCTCGCCCATTTTCGTACGCCCCGCTTAAATCGTCAGATTTTTGAAATATACACTTTTTTGCATGTAGTTTACTTACCTTATCTTAATCTGACAATTTCGAGTATTTTTAAGGATAGATTTTTTTTCGGGTCGCCCTGAACGAACTCCCCTGTGTTAAGAGCCAATGTATGGTACAGGTACATCTGTAGGGTACCACGTTTCTCCCCATATGATAATCGGACGCGCTCGAGTAACTGCAAAAATCCCCGCTTGGGCTCCCCTACCATTATGATTCTTTCTTTTGTTGCTAGAGATCTAGCGTTAATGTAGCGACGTTGAGTTTTGAGTGCTTTCTAAGTTTGATGTGTTTACTTGTCATAATCATCAATTTGGCCAATAAACATTGCTTTTCGCTTAAATTAAATGATCAAACTGCCACGAGGCAGGTGCTGTTTGACATTTAATTCAAGCGAAAAGCAATGTTTATTTACGAAATATTATATAAATTTATATTTCCTGACATAAAAAAAGTATTTTGAGTTAAAAAATTACATCTTTCTTCTTTTTGCATCAAATAATTTAATTCAAAAATTATTTTTTGACCACCCTGTATAAATAATGATTAATGTTTATATTACTAAATAGATAATTGAATAACCTTTCAAATGAGCTACCATAATATGTCAAAAAGTCGGACCCGGAGAATTACAGAGGAATTAACTTATTAAACACAACATTAAAATTAACAACCAAAGTGATAACAAACAAATTAAATGAATTTATACCATTAGCAGAAGAACAACAAGGTTTTAGGTCGGGAAAGTCATGCACTGACGCTATATTTATAATGAAACAAGTTCAAGAGAAATCGTTGGAATACAACAAACCGGCATATTTATGTTTCGTGGACCTTAAAAAGCATTTGACAGGGTCACATTAAAGGACGTTATCCATTTGTTATGCTCGAGAGAGGTACCTCTAGGAATAATTAAAACGATCGAAAACATCTACCAGAACAACACAATAAAAGTAAAAGTAGAAGAGGAACTAACTGACCCAATTGAAGACGGCAATGGGATAAGACAGTGGGATTTCTTGAGTCGTTTATTATTCAACCTGATCATGGACGAAATAATAAAAAAAGTAAGAACAAAAAAAGGATACCAAATGGGAGAAAAACAACTTAAAATAATCTGCTATGCAGACGATGCAATATTAATCTTTCAAAGGAAGATGATTTACAACGTATGCTGCACCAGTTTAACAGAACCCCCGGAAAATTTAACATGTTAATTTCCCCAAAAAAATACAAAATGCATGGTTATAACAGCAGATCCAATAAGATGTAAATTGGAGCTGGAAGGTCAGATAATAGAACAAGTGATGGAGTTTCAATACGTAGACATCACACTATCTAGCTACGGGAGGATCGAAACAGAAGTGGAAGATCAAGTGAATAGAGCAAACAGAGCCGCAGGTTGCCTGAATGGCACAATATGGAGAAATAAAAATATCGGAAAAGAAATGAAAGGCAGAATTTACAAAACAGTCATCAGACCAATAATGACATACGTGGCAGAAACACGACCACAAGTACAGATATACGACGGAGATGCAAGATGGATAACCTTAATAACTGGGTAAGAAACAGAAGAATAGAATGGAATGACCACATAAGCCGAATGACAACAAATAGGGTAGTCAGGATAGCGAGAGACGGTTCCCCAATAGGAAGTCGATCAGTGGGAAGACCACGAAAACGATGGAACGATAACTTACTAGAGGCACATTGAAAAAACAGACAGAGTCATGTCTATACAAAAAGAAGAAGAAGAAGATGTCAAAAAATCATAATTTAAAAATAAAAATCGACCTGTCTTGGGATTTTTCTCCAGAATGGCCTCTTCTCGAAAACAAGAATTTATTCCATAATTTTGGAACTCTCTATATACTAGAAGTGATAATGCTTAAATAAATGAGTGGAATGGACAGAACATGTATTTAGTATATATGAATTGATTAGGAGAAGTAGATGTGTGCTACTAATTAATGGCAAAATAATATAGAATATATTAAGATGATAATCTGGTTTGTTTAATAGTAAAAGTAAAAGAGTAATCAACTAAAAATATGAAGAATCATTCGTTAAGTGTTAGATTGAACAAGGAGCAAGAAAAAAACCCTAAATGGAAACCTGCTGGAAAACGGTTGGATAGATGAGTATATGAAGGTGATTCCTATTGTTTGGACGTAGGCAGAAATATGTGAAACATTTTTATTGAAGAAGTCGATCCCATGTAGGGATAAAAGTATTTATCGTCTGATTTTTATCTTAAATTTTTTTCTTGGTACTATGTGTGAGTAACAAATTATGTAATCTTTGTGTTAAACAAACTTGTTACATAAACCACTATTCACTATTATACTTTTATCATCCGTACGCCTATGAATCAAATGTGTAAATTATATCTAAGTTATCTATGCGTTGCGTTAGATTGCGGCGTTTTCCAATTTTAGATGAATATCGTTGTGCCTCGTACGATAGCGGAATACACTTATATGATCAATTTTGAATGCAATTACTTTAAGTAACCGCGATGGAATACAAATTTCTGTGCTTACGCCGTTAAAAAAAACCAGATTCCATAAACAATGTTATTACCTTCGATAAAACGGCCACTTTATCAATCTCCACTGTCACTGATTCTAATTTAGAGTAACTTTATTAGGTGTAGGATAGTTTACAAAAAAAATATAACCATGTAATGGTGGTGGCAAGTGGTTGAGAGAAAGGCTTAAATCATATTATCGAAATTTGTTAATAAAATCTAAATGATTTGTTCAGGCAGTTTCTTCTTCTTCTTTTGGTACCATGACCGGCATGACCCTTATTAATCGTTGGATATCATATTTGCTATCATATTCGCTTCTCCTTCTTATTCTTTTTTAGGTGCCGTCTCCTTTAAAAAGGTTCACTATCCTTATGGTTAGCTTCACCTTTGCTACTCTAAATAAACTTACGTGCATAGAAATCGGCCCACTTAAAAATTTGGTAATTTTTGATGTCTCATAATTCCTAAACCTGTTGGCCGATTTCAGTGATTTTTGAAGATATTCTTCTTTAGCGGCGAATCGATTGAGGGTAAAATTTGATTAATCCGCGCGCATGCGCACACCGACAGTATGGTATTAGTTGTTATACGGGCTCTGATTGGGTGTTGAAATTTTGAAATGATCTGTCAATAATTGTTCAATATGGAGGTTATCGGTAAACAAAAATATTGTATAATATTAGTTTTTAGTTTTTATTGATGTGTGGACAGAAATAAAATCAAATTTATAATTATAGTGACTTTTTAAATAGTTTTGAAAAGCCGCAGGTACGTAATTCTAAATGTTTCAGTTGAAAATACCTAATAGTTTCAATACCTATCTATTTGGGAAATGTAAACAAAATAATGTAGTTACCTATTAGTAAGCAATGCTTTAATTTACATAATCTGATTACGAACAAACTTTCTACAAATCTTCATCTCATATATCGTTTTCTTACTCTATATTTTGTTGTATTTTATTTCGACAAAAATCAAACTAATAATTTTATTAAATTCATATAAATTTATGGTGTAAACGTTTAGTTTGTGTATATTCACACATGACGTATACGAGAGTTTGGTGCAGTTTGAAATGGCGTCAACTTTCGTACGGCGCGGTAGACGTGAAGTGGGTTCAAGCCCCAAGCAAGTTATTATTTTTTTATTTTTTTTATAGATTTTATGATTGTAAGTATATTATTATATAATTTTTGAAGATATTCTTATTTTTTGAAAGTGGTAGATAAGAAAGTTAGTTTGATTTTTAAATAAAATAAGTACAAATAACCTTTTAAATATATTTACTTCGTTTAAATTACCTATTATATAATAGAAGAATATCTTCTTACATACGTGCGTACAAAGTACACACATATTCTTTTTTTGAACATGTTATAGCCTGATTCTTTAACAATACCACTGTAATAATAGTGTTGCTAAATAGGTAAATTTTGATTGTATACCGGGTGTACCAATCAATGAGACATATGAGACATCACTTATGCTTTAGACATTTCCTTAGTTCCTTTTATCAGTGCTTTCCGGAATCTATTTATATGCCCATTTGTTCTTTCTGCTGTAGAGTTAATCGAAGCTATTGTTTGTAACATCAGCTTCGTCTGATGTTTTGAATTTTTTATTAGATCCTTCTGATTTTCGTCCAAGGAATCTGTCCCTGTATACTTCATCATTTACTCCAAATACTGATGTGAGGACGAAAGTTTGCATCACCTTGTGGAATATTCTAGCATTTATAAAATACTGAAATTAAAACCCAACTATAGCCTTAGGTTTTCTTAACATTATGTTTTTTTATTCATTCGTTTGTGTTAGATAATAAAAAAGTTAGGTACTTTAACAACTAGATATGTTCTTAATCAATACACGGTGTTTTTAAACAAGTGCGACAAACTTTAAGGGGTAATTCTGCATGAAAAAATAATGACAGTTGGCTTTATAAACGTATGTTCGCAAATGTTTAGTTTCCGAAATACGGGATGCTGAATTTTTTCTTACAAACTGACGATTTATTTTATTGCTTTAAAACCGGTTGAGATATGTCAATGAAATTTGGTGGGTTTTAAGAAGTAGTTTATGCACATTTTTCTGACATACAATTAAGAATTTGATATCCACCATTAGCGCGCATACGTGTAATAAAACCGATCATGTTACCCGTATGCACGCTAATGGTGAATATAAAATTCTTAATTTTATGTCAAAGAATCAACAATAACTATCTCTTAAAACCTACTAAATCATTTGTATATCTCAACTGGTTTTAAAGCAATAAATAAATCGTCAGTATGTAAAAAAGAATGTCACATCCCGTATCTCCGAAACGAAACATTTGCGGACATACGTTTATAAAGCCAACTGTCATTATTTTTTCATACAGAATTACCACTTAAAGTTTGTCGCACTTACTTAAAAACACCGTGTATTGATGAAGAACATGTCTAGTTGTTAAAGTACCTATCTTTTTTATTATCCAACATAAACGAATTAATCAAAAAACAGAATGTTAAGAATGTTGCTGTAGTTGGATTTAAATATCAGTATTTTATAAATGCTAGAATATTCCACAAGGTGATGCGAACTTTGAGAAAAAAACACAGTTTGATTGGTACACCCGGTATACAATGAAAATTTACCTGTTTATCAACAATATTATTACAGTAGTATTGTTAAAGTATCAGGCTATAACACGTTCAAAAAATCACTTAAATCAGCCAACAGGTTTAGGAAATATGAGACATCAAAAATGACCAAATTTTTAAGTGGGCCAATTTCTATGCACATAAGTTTAGCTTAACAAAGTTACAATAATTGTAACATTGTCTCAAATTGTTTAGCCAGGATATACGTCGTCGGCTTATGCTTCTTCTGTTCAGTATCTGTCCCTGTATATAACTGCATATATCCTGTATTTATTATCTGCTTTCCCTTATTCATCCTCTTTAAAACGTTGGTGTTCGTAACCTTATCGACCCAACTTATTTTTAAAATTCTTTTATTATGTTATACGCTTCTATTCTGTTACTTATATCCTTTTTCGAAGCCTCCATCGAAGCCTCCATTCTGTATAATCATAACCATATTCGCTACTCTGACTTTATTGACAGCAGCTCTAAATAATTAATTAGTCGATTGTCCGTACCATTGTCTTATATTTTCCAGCCAAGATGTTCTTGTCCTACCAGGACCACGTTTATGTTGGATATTTTCCTGAATGATCAGATAGAAAAGTTCATATTTTCCAGGGTGTGTCATAGGAAACCCATTATGAACGCCCGGCACGGCACAGCACAGGCCGGCACGTCAAAAAACTCATTTGTAACGGCCGGCACGGCACGGCACCGGAAAAATGATCATTTGCCATGGAGACCCCGCCGGAAGAAGAGGTTACAATAGTAAGTGAAATTTGTGCTGAGATTGAAACAGACGAAAATGCAAAATTACGACGGAAACATCGGTTTTGGGTTCACGAATTATTAAAGAAAGAAGAGAATATGACGATTTTCATCATCTTTTCCCGCATAAAGATGATCCAAATGTGACCGAAGTATTCCAGTTTGCATCTCTTTACTATATTGACCAGTTGTGTTGTTTGGTTCAGCCGAGTTGAACAGGTATAGTGCAGGGCGCATCTGTTTTGAGATGGACGTTGAGAGGTGACTCATATTTTTTTTGCAGAAATTGCTTGGAATTATCTCATGTAATAATAATTGAGTTATCCTCCCACTCAAAAAGGTCCGGAACATTGTTTAAATAATCAAAATGTAAAAAAATGAAGGAAGAATTCGATTTTTTTCTTTGTTTTTTGATTATAACTTTAAAAGTATTCATTTCCGAAAAAAGTTGTACTGACATAAAAGTTGCGCAATTAAATTTTCAACTATATAGGATTGATTAAAATTTTTAAAAATTGTCACCCTTGTCGCAAAATAGCAATAATTGCAAAAAAAAACATAAAAAAACAAGTATTCGCATTTTACTTATTTCAACCATTTATACTACACTTAGGACCTTGTTGTTTTATCCAGAAAAACTATATGATATAATAAAATAATACTGTAAATTTCATAAGATTGGTGCAATAGATTTTGCAAAATAAATTTTGCAATCCAGCTTTAGCAAAAAACTTTATTTGTTTCGAAATATTGCAGGACTGAAAATAAAGCAGATAGTAAGTTGACATACAGAAGAATAATGTACCTTTCATTTGCAATTTGCAAAATTAAGATCGGTTAACTATCACGGCGTCAGGAATTTTTTTAAATAAACATTAATTTTTGTGCTACGCGCAGGATAGTGGTGTTCGATTCATACAAGTTGATTTCCACCAAAATTTATTCCAATCTTTATCTAATATATTATTTTCTTACTGTATATTTTGTTGTATTTTAATATTTTAATTCCACAAAAATCAAACTAATTTGATTACTGTTTGTAAAATATTGTTTAAACAATTGCATATATTTAAAAATAATAAACTTTTATTCTTCAAGTTAAAATATATGAACAAAGAAAGTTTTTGCGAAAAAAAGTGTAATTTCAAAGAACAGAGTATGTGTTTTTATTTTGCAATAAACAAATTTATTTATTTATATCGAAATGAACTAAAAATTAAAATTTGTTAATCATTATCAAAGGTCATTGGAATACCCAATCAGAGCAACGTATCCGCTGTCCTGCGCGTAGCACCAAAAATTAATGTTTACTTAAAAAAATTCCTGCCACCGTGGTAGTTAACCGATTTTAATTCTGCAAATTGCAAATGAACGGCTTATTATTCTTCTATATGTAAAAAACAACTCAACTTGCTGTCTGCTTTATTTTCAGTCCTGCAATATTTTGAAAAAATTAATTATTTTTGCGAAAGCGGGATTTCAAAATTTTTGCAAAATCTATTAAACCGATCTTAATGAAGTTTACAGTATTGTTTTATTATATCATAAAGTTTTTCTGGGTAAAATATGAAGGTCCTAAGTGTAGCATAAATAGTTGAAAAACGTAAAATGCCAATACTTGTTTTTTATGGTTTTTTTTGCAATTATTGCTATTTTGCAACAAGGGCGACAATTTTTAAAAATTTTAACTAATCCTATGTTGTAGAAAATTTAATTACACAACTTTTATGTTAGGGCAACTTTTCTCGTAAATGAATATGTACTTTTAAAGTTATAATCAAAAAACGAAGAAAAATATCTAGTTTTTCCTTCACTTTTTGTCATTGTGATTATTTAAACAATGTTCCGTGCCTTTATGAGTGGGAGAACTGAAATATTATTATATGAGTTATTTTCAAGCAATTTCTGCAAAAAAATATGAGTCACTGCTCAACATCCAAATGTACTAATATTTTTACAGATGCGCCCTGGTCTATTAATAATTTATTGTTAAAAGTATCGTGTCTTATTAAGGACAGGATTATAATTTTTGGCAGAATGTTAATTTTGTTTCGAAACCATTTTTCTCGTATCTCTTTTATCTGATCACAATCGTAAGGGTCAGCTTCCAGCAACATCTTAATGCTCTAGTGGCAACAACACATTTCCACAAAAAACTGAAACAATGCCGTTTCCTGGCCACAATCAAGGCCTACGTAACGTGCGATTTGTTAGAAGAGAAAAGAGGGATCCGGAGAGGGTCTTAGAAGCACTTTCGTGATGCGGTTTACTGATTTATTCCGCTAGACACGCCCACTCTTCAACCCTTAGCCCTTCAGCGGTATCGCGGGGGAGTCAGATCGACCCCCACACCCGAAGCCAACCCTCGTTTTCGATGTAATGTTGCGGTGCGTGGCACGCATCTCTCAGTACGCAGGATTTTGCAGGATATCGCTGAAGTTCTACGATCCTGATCTGCTCAAGGCTGAAAGATTCAGACCTTTTTATTATGGCGATCTTAATTTTGTTTCTTCTTGGAGCTGGTTACATAAAATGAGGATCGTTGGATATAAACTGAGTTTTATATCATCAAAACATTTTAGTTTTAGGATAGGTATTTTTTTAATCAGAAGTTATTTAGTAAAAGTTAGTCTAAATACATTTAATATATCGTTTTGTTCCGTTCAACGTGTGCATTCTGATTACCATAGATATATTATGATTACTTACAACAGAATATACAGGGTGTCCCCGAGAATAATGCGTTCCTTAAAGGTATAGGTAGAAGCACCATGCAGAGCAAAAAGTCTTGTTACATTTTTTTCTAAATGCAACCGTTTGGCTAAAAAACCAAAATACTTGTTGGTATGCAAATTGAAATCTGACAAATATGTATGGGTGGTTCGCCAAAATAAGCGGCATATTGTGTAACTCGCTTTTTTCTTAAGTCCTTTACACAATGTGTTTCAAACTGTGTTGCCAAAGTTAAGTTATATAATAGATAAATGTACGCCACTTAACATTAATTAAAAAAAGTATTTTTACAAGCATTGTATGCAATTTTAATGTCAAAATATCAACTCCGAGGCTGTAACCCACCTTGGTTTTTGATCTGTTTTATAGTATTACCATTGTTTATATAGGGATAGTTGGTCAGCCCAATAAGAAAATGTGTTTGATTTAAATTGAGACAGTTACCGTATTACACACTGAAAAGTTACAAAAGTGCAGATTATTTTATCAATAATTAATTAAAAACCCAATGTAATTTAAAACTGTCAAATTAATAATTCTCATTTTTAAAATTAAACCATAAAAAGCTACTACTAAAAACTGTAACCAACTTTGTGCATCAACACCGAGGCCTCATGAAAATATATGAAAATTTAGGCCAAACTGCACTAAACTGTATGGCAGGCAGCTTGACAAGAGAGGAACGCTTCAGTCAGATGAATAAAGCAGAATTATTTTTAATATTTTGTAGAAAGTAGAATTAAAAATATATGAAATCATCAACACCGAAGCAATCAACTCCGAAGACCAGTCGTGCCTCGGAGTTGTTTAAAGTGTGTGAATGGTCATTCTTAAACTAAAAAAATACAATTTAAATTTAGTCTGATATAGGAAAAGGGTTACTGGGTAAGCTGTCAAGATGTTTCGGTCGGTTTGGTAATTATCTTCTTTTTATAGAAAATGGCTCGTATACACTGGAGTACGACGAAAAAATGAAGGCGAAACCCCAAAATCGTTAAATAAAGATTTTATGAAAGAAAGTAATTTTTTATTCAGCTATGCTTATTTCTGTAAGAATATGTATACCATTTTGGGTAGTCTTCTCTAATGTTGATAAAAGAGACATCTGCTGTCTATGTAGGCACATTATGTAAAAACATGGAGCTCATGTGTGGAAGCGGATAAAAAAATAATTATGTTGACATGGAGAAAATGGAGAAAAGACAGAAGAATGTGTAGAAAGGAAATGCCAAGATTGTGTTCAGAATAAGATTAGATTTTTGAAGTTTAACGGAAAAGACACGGCTACATATTGGAAAGTTTTGTCAACACGAAGGCCGGTCTAAATCAACTCCGACGCAATTGATATTTTACCTATTTTTCATGTTTTTCTGTAGTATTTTATATCAAAATGGAAGTGTTTTGTATAGTTTTATTACATACCAGTGTTAATTTAATTGTTACGATCATAAATTTCAATTAACAGAGAATTAACGTCAACACCGTGGACACTTGTCAACTCCGAAGTCAACATTTCCGTTTTTCGGAAAATATTTAAAAATGATCTCTGCTGGTATCATGGGTAAGTTGAATAGCTCATTTTATAAAAAATATTTAAAAATGAACTAATTCTAAACTATGTTTTAAATTAAATTTCTCTACCTCGAAATTGCCGTCTATTTTGGCAAATCACCCGTATACAAAAATCTAAACATAGACAATCACAATGCAAAAATAGTTGCAGCATTTTAGCCATAAGTATTTACATTAAACCCTGTCTTCATCCTAAACAAACAAACAAATTCTTGTTTTGTTAGATTTTCAACCATGGGGTGGTACAATTATTTTGCAGGTGTACCTGTCTGACCTACATTTGTGGTGTCAATAAACTAAATCACAAACAGTTCTTGTACAGTGATGCCAAATTAGTTAATATTATGAAAATAAAAGTTCACTTATATGGCGAACAATGTAATTTTTTTTTTGGAAACGGTTAACTTTAGAAAAAAATGTTATAGGACTTTTTTGGTCTACATTGTGTATTATATCCATACCTTAAAGGAACGTACTATTTTCGGGGACACCCTGTATAATGTTAAATTAATACAATTGCAAAAAGGATAAACGTTCAAAAATGCACATCCATTTATCTAGAATTTGTTGATTTACAAAAACAGCCTACTGCTGCTACTACGCCTACTTGCTGCCTACTACGGCCTAAGCAGCCTACTGCTACGTGTTTTCGGTCTGACTGTATGGTTTCGAGTCTTGGACTGTGAATAAAATCGTTCCAAATCGCCTTGAGGCTTTCGAAAAGTGGTGCTACAGAAAAATTTTTAAAGTTTTTTGGGTGGAGAAGATCTGAAATTCTACAATACTAGAACGCATCAGCAAGAATACTGAGATTATAAAAAGCACCAAGAAGAGAAAGCTGGAGTATTTCGGACATGTAATGAGAGGTCCCAGTTCCAATTATCTCTCTCCCTCTTGTAGTTTCTCCATTACTGAGGATCGTGATTTCTTCCAATATTCCTAAAATTTTTTTTTCCATTGGTCTCTATTTTCAGCTGCGTTAAGAGCTTCATAGAATGAGTTTCCAGCTGAATTCCTAATTTGGTCGGACCATCTAGTTGGTGATCGTCCTTTTGATCTTCTCCCCGGAACGTTTCCCGAAACAATTAATCTCTCCAAACTATCGTCACCTCTGCGGACCACGTGACCAAAGAATTGCAGAATTCGTTGCAGACATATTGTGGACAGGACAGCCTTTTTTAATCTCGAGTTGGTTTACAATGGAAACGTTTATCCTATGAGCTGTCTGAGGTATGCGCAGCATTCTTCTTCAGCATCACATCTCAAAGGCATTAATTTAATTTTTTGGTGCTGGCATTCACGAAGCGTCCAAGTCTCCCAATTATAGGTTGCTACAAAATAGTATGCAAGGGAAAATAGCAGGCAAACTGAGTCCAGGACGAAGAAGAACTTCATCATTTGTGAGATTGTTATGGTGTTGATACAAGCATCCTATTTAGGGCGGCAGTGAATAAAATTAAGATAGCTATGATTGTAACCAACGTCCTGAAAAGATATACTACATGAAGAAGAAGAATATCTCAATTTAACGTATTACATTATGTCGTTCTTCTTCTCGTCCTGGCTTACTTATCTTATCAAGATTTTTGTATTATTTAATTTTTAAGTGCTTTATTTATCTCTATAAAATAATATTATTTTAATAAAGAAATAATAATAATAAAGAAAAACAGTTTAAACTATTACGAATTACATTTGATCAATCGTCATTTCATTGCTGGCCATTAAATGAATAATAAAGTGCTTCACTCAATTTATGTAGAAAAGATTAAGCGCGATTGGAATTTATAAATCGGATGATATATTTTTATGGACGCTTTTTTATTGAGCTTTACAACAGCTTTTTATATGTACGATATTTATTTACACTTACATTATTTGTTCTACAAACACCACAAACCGAAGTCACGAAAGCCGAAATCAGTGGCGCACAACTCTTATTTTTTCAGGAAGAAAAAGAAGGAACTGATGAACTGATAAGATATATTAATTGTTTTGAAGCTTACAATTTTATTTGGGAATAAGCGTATGCCACAAATTGAGTTTGAAGTAAGTTTATTTGACGTTTCCACTTCCACTTCGGAAATCGTTATCAAAATACAAAACATTAATAAATTAAACAAATTTTGTTTAATTTACTAAGCTACAAAAACAAAATTTGTTTAATTTATTAATGTTTTGTATTTTGATAACGATTTCGGAAGTGGAAGTTAAATAAACTCAATTTTAAACTCAAATTGTGGCTTATTCCCAAATAAAATAGTAAATTATATAATGGTAGGAGAGCCCAAGCGGGGATTTTTGCAGTTACTCGAGAGCGTCAGATTATTACATGGGGAGAAACCTTGTACCCTGAAAATGTTTGGCTCTTAATGCAGGGGAGTTAGTTATAACGGGGGAGGGGGGGCGAAAAAAAATCTATCCTTAGAAAAAAAAACTGGAAATCGTCAGATTAATATAAGTTAAGTTAAGTATGGACATGCAAAACAGTATATATTTAAAAAATCTGACGATTTGAGCGGGGCGTAAGGAAATGGGTGAGTCCCAAAGTTTCACAAGAAAAAAGCGAATATTTCGCGAAATGAATGACAGATCGAAAAACTAAAAAATAGGTGCTCAATATTTTTCAAAAATCTATCGAATGATACCAAACACGACTTCCCACGGATGGGGGTGGGGGGTAAATTTAAAATTTTAAATACGAACCCCGCGATATTTCGCGAAATGAACATCATATCGAAAAACTGCAAAATACACGTATTCAATATTTTTGAAAAATCTATCGAATGGCACCAAACACGACCCCCCACGGAGGTGGGGTGGGGGGTTACTTTAAAATCTTAAATAGGAGCCACCATTTTTTATTGCAGATTTGGATTCCATACGTCAAAATAAGCAACTTTTATTCGAGACATTTTTTCGAATTACGGATAGATGGCGCTATAATCGGAAAAAACGAGTGTTGGAAATGGAAAATTAAATTAAAAATGGAAAGTCCCCACTAAAATGGAAAACTTTACTTAACTTTTTTTGGTTTTAGGACCTACTCTACACATCCCAATAGGTCCCCATAACGCTCGAGCGACTGCACATTTAGCATACTTTGCTCCCGTACCATATTATTAAAAACAGATCAGAACAAGATGAGACAGAATTGGAATACAAAGTATTAAAATTGATAATGTAAAATAGAAAAATATGATAATAAACTGAATGATCAGATGTTATGTTTTCTCTGTCTTGCTGTATGGCTGTGAAAGTGGGACAATGTACTCCGAAAGAGAAAAAGAGTATTTGGGAAAGACTTTAACAGGTATATACCGTGTGTTTACTTTTAAATTATATATATGAATACACCCAATACATGGCAATGCTGCTTCCCCGCTTCCCACACTCGAGTCGTGTGGATTTCTTCAGTCATTCGTCCATTTACAGTGGAAATGCAACTCAATCTCATAAGCAATGTTGCCGATTTTAGCGTTTTCGTCAGTCGCCTATCTGTAATCGAAACTAAACGTATGGTATACAGACAGATGCATGAACAGAAAGAGAGACCAACGATGAGGTACTTTAGGAATGAGTAAACAGAATTACTAAGCATAATCAAAGAGAGGGAAATAAAATACTTGGGTCGTGTGTTGAAAGGTGAAAGATATGCATTACGCCAAATTATAATGGAAGGTAAATTACAGAGCAAAATAGCAGTAGGATAATGCCAGAACTCATGTCTGAAAGACCTGAATATTTTGTTCAACCGCTCATCTGCAGAAATCTTTCGTGCAGGAGTTTCTTGCTATTTGCCAAAAAAGTAACGCCAAAAAGAAGACTGCGCAATAAGAAGAAGAAACGATAACTCATTACTTATTTCCGGGGTTTCTTGTTTTTGTAACTCGCTATTAGTCGAGGAAATGAAGCATTTTGGCTCGCAATTTTTTTGTCCAGCATGGATTTACTTGAAATTTTCACAGAAGATAGGGAATAGTCCAAGGATCATTTTCTATATCATGACGCTGTACGCTAAAATCTTGGGGGTGGTTGCCACCCCATCTCGGGGGGCGGGAATTTTTTATTACATTTTAACCATGTAAATCGATGTAAAAAGTAATTCTAAGAAAAAAATGTTTTTTACATTTTCTTCTTAAAACTAATATCTTTCGAGTTACTCGCGCTTGAAAGTAACAGTTTTTCGATGAAAAAATCGACTTTTTTAGAGAGTTTTTGAGAATACCTCGAAAAATATGCATTTAATCAAAAACATTGTACATATCAAAATTGTATCTTTTAGTAACACAAACCAAATTCTTTTTCTGTAATATCTTTAAGACCAATACAAACCGAGATACGGTATGTTAAAAGTTAGCTTTTTTCGTCAAATGTATATTTTGAACTATTCAAAGTAAAATAACATAAGAACTTTGCATTTTTCGAGGAAAACTTAAATAATCTTTATTTAAGTATACAATTAGGTCTTTAAAAAAATAATAATAAAAAGTTTCTAGCCTGAAAATCAGGCGACTTATGATCAAAAAAAGGTCGGTACCTGCTTTTCTCTATGAAAAAATCAGTAAAAACAACCCCCTAACTACCCTCCTAATTAAAAATTGGTCTTCACGCTTCTGTAATTCCTTTTATATTTGTATTATCAATATATCCAAGAAGCTTGATCTATTTAGCAGGCCTAATTTTAGAAAAATTGGAGTTTAAAAGAAAATTAATTTTTGGGAATTTCCCATTTTTCACCATTTACTTCAAAATATCTCCGAAAATACTGGAGATACGAAAAAAATTGTGAACTACTAAATTGTAGCTTTTTTAATAAATAAAATTCCCTTGTGCATAGATTTTCATTACAGTGAACAATTAGCGAGATATGGCTGTTTAAAGCCTCTAGTTACGAGCAAACACCCCCTTATTCGAGCCTTTTAAACCCACCCTAATTAAAAACTAAGGGATCTTACGGAATTTAGTTTACACAGTCTTATATCTCTTCAAAAATTCTACAAAGTCATTTTTAAAAAACTTTTTATCGCCCAAAATGAAGGAGGAATATTTATAAAACGAATTTTTTTTTCGAAAAATTCGGATAGTCCGCTTATGGATAATTTTCAATGTATGTCTAATACCACAGAACAGGTTCGTATACTGGAAGATTACTAAAAACTATTTGTATTTGTATTTGTACATATTTGTAAATTCGTATTTTTGTGTAAATAAATGTTTTTGTAATTCTTTAATTCTGTACTTCTTTTTTTTTTATAGATCTATTAAAATATCTACTTATAAAAACTGTAATGTTACTAAAGGTGGTTTTTAAGGGTTGAAATATTTTGATATTATATCCTAAAGTATACAACAATCATTATTTAACCTATAAAAACCAAATTTTACCCATATTAATGTTTACAATGTTTTTATATAATTTTTGAAAATAAGGGGTAGTTTACACCCCTAAAAATAATCAACGCTCTTAAGCATGATATAGAATATGTAGTACAGGGTGAGATGATCCTAATCCCAAATTTTTATGGAAATCGATGCAAGCCGAAATTATTCTTTTAGGATAAGTAATTTTTTTATATATATATCTCCAACAAGGGTGGTTTTAAGGGATGAAATATTATTATAGTATATCTTAAAGCATAAGAAAATCATTATGTAACTAATAAGAACCAAATGTTAACAATATTAAAGTTTAAAATGTTATTTTATAATTTTTTACAATTAGGGGTAGTTTTCACCCTTAAAAAACCAAATGCGTACAACGGCTTAATATAGAAAATGAACTAGAGGGTGAATTGAGCCTAATCCCAAATTTTTGTACAAATCGATGCTGGACGAAAAAATTGCGAGGTTTTGTTATTTTTTCAGCTTCATTTCCTCGACTATATCTACTATCTTCTTTTTCACGTGCCATATCGGAATTATCCGACGTTGGCGATCACTATTGCGAAAGCTTCTTAGTCTTCTGAAATAGGGAATACAGTGGAACCCCGATAAATCGGCCCCTGATAACCCGGAAGTCCGGCTAAGCCGGACCGATTTTTATCAGACAAACACTTCAACAATAAAAATGTATGTAATATAATATTTGAGAGATAATGTGTATTTGTATAATTTGAACTATGCGATAGTAAAAATGACTCATGTCATTGACTCGGATTATCGGAAACAGCAGGCACCTGTAGTATTCCTTTATGTAATTCGAACTGTCTTAGCATTGTTTAAAAAAAGACTAAAATGCTATGTAAAAAATTCTTTTTTAAACAATGGTCTTAGTCTCCACCGTTCTTAAATAACATAACATCGTTCCGATTGTGACTGTATTGTGTGTAGTACAGTCTTGTATTGTTCGCTTCCGTTCTGTAATCGTGCTTCAGATAGATTTGTGTTTGCGTGTATTTTTGTCTACGTAATGGCAACAAAACGTAAAAATGTTGTAGTGACAATGGAAAAGAAAGTAGAAGCATTAGGTAGGACTGATAAAGGCGAATCTTTAAAAGCAATTGCAGCATCATATGGTGTGGGTACATCTACAGTATTGGATTGGAAGAAAAATAGAACTAAAATCCAAAAATTTTGTTTCAAAATGATAACAAAAGACAGTTTGGACAATCGGTGCAAAGCTAATAAAGCTAAAAATGAGACTCTCAACGACGCTTTGTATGTGTGGTTTTGTGCGGAACGCGAACGTGGTTTACCAACTCTATACTCTGTCTGGACCAACTCTATACTCTATACAACTATACCTAATTTAGATGTGTACTGTGCATATATATTTCATGTTATTTCAATTATAACGGAGTGTATCTGTAAGTATACCGTATTTTATCAATTTTTACCATATTCTCCGGCTAACTCGGATTTTAGATAACCCTGATCGGCCGCGGTACCGATTAATCCGAGTTATCGAGGTTCCACTGTAATAATAATTGTCCTTCATTTTATATCTGAGTCCAATGACGAATTTTTTCAGTTTTCTTCCTCTATATTGATTTTATCTCACTATATGTTCCAGTTAAGATATTTCTCGGTATTGAACAGTCCTTAGCAATTCTATATCTTTGTTGACACTCCTTAGTACTTCCCTCATTCGTTTTTCTTGCTGGCCAAGGTATCTGCAGCATCCGTCTATGAATCCGCATTTCTAACGCTTCAATTCTGGTCGTGCTTGATACTTTTAGTGTTTACACTCCTGCACCATACAAAAGTACAGACCAAATATAGCACTCAACTATCCTTTGTGTTACTTACTGTATCATTAGCGTATATAATTACATATTTTAAATAGTTCCCCGTTGATTTTTATTTCATATGAGTGTCACTCAAGTGCCTTTTTAAATTACTGGTGCAAGTAAACATTGAACAAAACTGGGGACAGAAGGCAACTTTGTCTGATATCTTGTTGTATGGAGATTTCGTCGGTGTAGTTACCTCCAATTTTTACTATAGCAGTTTGATTCCAGTTCTTCAGATAACTGTATCAGTTATAAACCGATCCAGATATTGTGAAATTCGTTAAAGTGCAGAGACTTAGATGGGCTGGACACATTGCTAGGATGCCAGATCACGAATACACTAAGAAATTAACTTTTTTAAAACCAGAGGGCACAAGAAGTAGAGGACGACCACGAAGGTGGTGGTGAATCGACAGGAGTGGCGATTTCTTTGCGAGCAGGCCAAGATCAACAACGGATTGTCGAGCCACTTATGATGAAGTTTGATTCCAGTACAGATTCTTAATTACACGAATATCCTTGTCATATATATTCCCATAATTTTTTAGTCTCTGTATTAATTTTACATACTGTACTTTATCAAATGCCTTTTAAAGTCCACAAGGCATTCAAATATACCTTTTTCTTGATCACAGCATTTTTGAAATAGGATATTTTGCGCAAAAATTGCGTCCCTAGTTCCCATAGCATCTCTAAACCCAAATTGGGTATCTTCGAGATCTTCTTCGCATTTGCGTCTAATTCTGCTGTGGTGGACTATTCTTAGAAAGATCTTAAGAGTGTGGCTCGTTAGATGAATTAATCGATATTTTAAGCATTTTCTAGCATTGCGTTTTTTGGATATTGCGATAAAGATGAACAGCCAGTCTGTGGGACTCACTGCATTGTTAAATATAGCATTAAAAAGTTTTACTACTACTTTTATGATATCTTCACATACTAGCTTCAACATCTCAGTTGGAGTATCGTGTGGACCCCAAGATTCCTTAATTTTAACATTTGTGTAGCGTGTTTTACCTATGTAGCACTACTATAAATGTCATTAGAATTAGAATTAGAAATATGCTTTATTGTCATGGAAGATTGTACAATTTTATCGACAAAGCTTATGAAAAGTCACGAAAACAAAACAATAAACAATTATTTACCAAAATTACATAAATCGTCAACATAACACAAAAAAATAATAATGAAGTAAACAGAAACAATCAATTGCAAAATTTAAAAATTTAAATAAATTGCAAATTGCATAGTCTACCTTAGTAAGTAATAAGTTTACCAAGTTAGGCTGCTGCATATGATACCCAAATATAGATAAAAAATATATAGATAAAAAAATATACGACTTGTACAAAGGGTACAGTAATTTCTTAGTTATTGATTAAGAAATTCTTCTACTGAATAATACGGTCTTTCAGATCGGTAGGCTTTTGTCATTTTACGGAATTTGGAGAAAGATGTTGCAGATTTAAGTTGTAGAGGGAGATGGTTGTACAGCTTTTTTTGCGGAATATAATATAGATTTCTTTACTAACTCAGAGGACGCGGTCGGTAAATAGACGTCAAAGGTAGAATTTCTCGTGAAGTAGTCATGATTAGATCTTGGTGGAAAGACATGTAGATGTTTACGAATCAAGCAAACAGTTTCTAAAATATGCAAAGATGGAAGAGTTAAAATTCCGTGATCTTTAAAGTAATTTCTGCAATGTGTTGTTCTTCTGAGACCAAACAGATATCTTATTGCTCCTTTTTGTAATTTGAAAATAACATCGAATTGGGCAGCTGTATCAGAACCCCAAAAAGGAAGGGCATATCGAAGATGCGACTCGAACAAAGAAAAATATGTCATTTTGGAAGATGCTAAATTGAGTTCCTTCGAAACAGATCTTATAGCAGAGCAAGCTGAAGATAATTTCTTCCTTAAAAAATCGATATGAAGGGACCATTTAAGGTTGCTGTCTAAAAAAATACCAAGAAATTTTACAGAATCAACGGTACTGATCTGGCTGTTATTAAGAGGTAAGGATTGAAGAGCTCCTTTATAAGATAATGCTACTGTTTTATCTACGTTAAACGAAAGCAAATTAGAGTCGGATCAGGTTTTTATTGTAAGTAGATCAGAAGTTATACTAGCATGAAGAGTTGCAATATTTGAGTTGCTCCAAGTGATACTGGTATCATCAGCACAAAAAAAAGATTTTTTCATCGATTTTTAAACTTGTGATGTCATTAATAAAGATAAGGAAAAGTAGAGGACCCAATACTGAACCTTGAGGTACCTCACATACAATGTTTTTGAGACTAGAGTAATTTGCTCTAACCAGTTGTTTCCTATCATCCAAGTAAGATTTGATAATAATATTAGGGGGGAAATAACGGGGGGTGTGCCACAGATTTCCTCCTAGAGCGTCAAACCCTCGTGACGACCTGTCAAATTTGAGGATAAGTATTGTAAGTACTTACAGATTACAGGATTTGGGTGTGTAGGTTACTGGTTCTGTTTCCTTTTCTTTAGGAAATGAAATTATACACTGCACTTATTTTTACTTGATGTACTGATTTTTTATTTTGAATATGAGAACTATAAAAACACGTATAAACTTAATAAAACTACTTTGCTTTTGCACTACTTAATTGAGAGAGAATGAAACTTAACTTTTAGATGAGAACTTAACTTACAAACGATGAAAATGCTGAGTGTGAGAAAGCGGCGTGGCGTTACTTGTTTTAAAACTTTTGGAGAGGCCGGAAGTGGAAGTGATTTTTCGGAAGTAAGTGGAAATGCGATTTTTTGAGGAACCGGAAGTTTTGGAAGTGTGGCCTTTGACAACATAAATATTTAGACATTTATAATTCTATGGTTAGTTTTCCAACAAATATATTATCATTATCAGAATCATTTATAATTTTGGACTTTGATTTGTCATGTTCTTTACTTAATATTTGACAATTAGATATATTTTCTTAAAAAAATATTTCTTTAATAATGATCTTCAATTATTCAATAAAACATTTTATGTTTCACTTAATTTGTCTGAAGTCGACCTTCTCAAAGGACGTTCTTGTAAATTGTACAAGCGAGCCGACACTGAATTCATACTTCGAAACTTTTCAGTATTTTAATGTGCTTCAACGATTTGACAGATCTTGATATAAACAGTTGCGTGCACGAACGCTTTCCTAGAAACCGACAAACCGCCCGACATGAAATTGTTCAAATTGTATTTTTTTAATGGGAGCCTCTTTTCTTCTAAATCGCTCACTTCAAATGTTCTGCTTCCTCCGCTTTTGTAATCGCCACCGACTATAAATGCACAGATATATAAATGTGCTGACTGCTGGACGAATTAATTAATTAAATTACCCCAATTTCTTCCTTTGATCCAATTGCTATTCCAAGAAGTAATTTGTCTTCCAGACGACAGCGAGAACCGAGTCTCATGTCCCATTATTGTGTCTGTCAAAAACCGATTTATAATGATTATTTATTTATAAGGAAACAAAATAGTTGCTGGATGATAAATGTTCGTAAATTTGTAATAAAAAGCCCAGAATGCAAACAAGAAACTTATAATATAACCTCACATAATTCTTTAGAGTACCCAGTACAACTGATATTATTAGGGTATATTGAGTATTAGTCCATGTGGTGAGACCGCTCCCGTCTGGAAAAATTTCTGATTCGGTTTCTTTGTGGATTCCTATTCAAAAATGTCCCATTTAAACAAATCTTAAGGGTGCCGGGCGGAATTTTTGGGCAGAAATTGTTTAAACAATTTTACAAATACAAAAGTTTACGTTTTTTGCTCTGTAGCATATATTTTTAAGTTTTATGGGTCATTCTAAACAAGAAAGGTATCTTGTAAATTTTCTCAAAATTTGATAGTTTTCGAGTTATAGGCGATTTAAAATCTGAAAAATGTGCACGCATTTTCGACACCTAAAAACTCATATTTAGATTAGTATTTTTGGGTTGCCAGATACTTACATTGAAGTTTAAACATTCAGCTTCAAGATTCTGAAGAGTGATTGCGTCTAACCTTAATTTAAACACATTGTTTTTAATTGTTAAATATGCAAGTCCATCCGATTTTTTGCCGGTGCGGCGCGCTCTATTTCAAAAATCTCCAATTTTCCTCCAAAAAGTATTTTTTCTAGATTCTTTGGGACATTGTAAATAAAATAAGTTTTGTGACATTTTTCTCAAAAATTAATAGTTTTAAAGTTATAAACGATTTAAAATTCAAAAATAAGTTTTTTGTCATTTTTCGGATTTTAAATCGCTTATAACTTTAAAACTATTAACTTTTGAGAAAAATGTCAAGAAACTTATTTTATTTAGCATATCCCACAGAATCTATAGAAAATATTTTTGGAAGGAAAATAGGAGATTTTTGAAATAGAGCGCGCCGCACCGGCAAAAAAATCGGATAAACACGCATATTTAAAAATTAAAAAACAACGTTGTAAATTTAGGTTAGAAGCGATCAATCTTCAGAATATTCAGAAGCTGAATGTTTAATCTTCAACTTAAGTATCTGGCAACCTTAAAAATACTAATTTAAATATGAGTTTTTAAGCCTCGAAAATGCGCATTTTCGCATTTTTCAGATTTTAAATCGCCTATAACTCGAAAAGTATCAATTTTTAAGAAAAAAATGTAGATACCTTTCTTGTTTATAATGGCCCAAAAAACCTTAAAATATATGTTGTAGAGCAAAAAAATGTGATAGTTGTATTTGTTTAAAAAAATTGTTTTAACAATTTCTGCCCAAAAATTCCGCCCGGCACCCTTCAGATTTGATAAAGGTGACATTTTTGAATAGGAATCCACAAAGAAACCGAATCAGAAATTTTTTCAGACGGGAGCGGTCTCACCACATGGACTTGTATATTAAATCCATATCTCACGATTACAATATTCAAATGAATAATTTAGCCAAATAAAAGAAAAGTATACAAAAGGTATGTCCGCTTTTCAGTAGCTTGAAGGGACAGTCCTAAAGTCGTTGAATATAGCCCTTTTTGTCTTCGATGAATCCAAAATCTATTGAATTTGGGATCAGTTGATCAGTAGAGAACTAGACTTTTAAAACAAAAGGATGTCGACAGTCGAGATATACGGGTTATTTTCAATGTGTACTGGAACCAAAAAGCAAAGACTAAAATCGAAAATGTCGAAACTGAAACCATAGAAATTAAAAGAGGTGTTAGACAGGGTTGCGTGTTATCTCCGTTGTTATTCAATCTGTACAGCGAAGCTATTTTTAAGGAAGCAATATCAGAGGAAGAACAGTGTATATCAATAAACGGAAAAATCTTGAACAACATAAGATTCGCAGACGCCACCGCTATTTTGCAGACAGTCTAGAATCACTGCAACGATTAGTAAATAGATTACATTACATCTAGTCAGTATAAAATCTGGACTACAAATGAACGTTAAGAAAACCAAGTTCATGATTATTTCTAAGTAACACACAGTAAGAAGGCTAGATATCGAGGGAAAACAAGTAGAAAGAGTACCTACAAATATCTGGGAACCTCGCTAACAGATAACAACGACCACGGTAGAGAAATCAAGACACGCATCGAAATTGCAAGAAAGGCATTCATAAAAATGAAAAAAATGTTTGTTAATCGAGATCTTCCTCTGGAGCTGAGAATAAGAGCCTTAAGATGTTACGTATAGCACATTTTACTGCTGTCAGAAATCAGCAAAAAATGTTTACTTCACAAATAAACATTGCTTTTCGCTTAAATTAAATGTTCCAACTTCCAAGAGGCAGGTGGATTGCGGGAGCTGGCTTGAACATTGAATGTAAGCTAAAACGCAATGTTTATTTGTGAAACAAACATTTATTTCTGTTTTCTGACAACAGTAGAATGTATTTTGAATAAATTAAATTACACACATTCTTCTATTTTTTTGTCAATTAATTTAATTAAAAATTTTTGGACACTTTGTATATATAATTAGGTTAATGTTTATATTACTGAATAGATAATTGGATACCCTTTCAAATGAACTACCACACGACCCCTATTCCTATTTAAAAAAAATCATTGATTACATCATCACGCTTAGATGGATGACGTCACTAGTATAAAATATATATCAAAAAATTGTAATGTAAAAATAAAAATCAACCTGTTTAGGCATTTCCTCAAAATCTAATAACTACTGCCAAATATCGAGGTGGACTATCTCTTTGGCCGACACTGTATAAATGAAATAAGAGGGCCAAGCAAACTGGAATAGATTTTGTATATCTGAAAGATAAAATTGTAATCTTTCGCGATATCTTTTTGTTTTTTCTTCTTCTTCAGTCACTTTTTGAATAAACGTTTAGAAATAATTAAAAATATGAAATTCTCACGTATTAACTTTATTAAGGATTATAATATTGATTCTCAGACATTATCTGATCCTCTTTAGGAAGCTACTAAACGCTGTTTTTCCTCGAAATAAATTAACTTGTGATCAGTAATATTCGAGAGCCTATTAGATCGCAGATAGCCACCAAAGTAACGAACTGATCTTGATGGGTTGCTTATCGGCTGCTATATATACCCGTAGAGTAATTTCGAAATAATGGGACTAAAAAGGGAAATAAGCAATCAAGACACACAGCTGTCGTTGACTCAGGGTGTGTGTGCTTGAATTCCGTTTAATTTTTTTCAATTTGGTGCTCCACTGAAATCTTTAAATCGTCATGGCTAGGAAATCAAATACGAATATAGTATCCAAAAAATTTTTATTAAAAGTAAATTGGTGTGCATAGAAATTGGCCATTTTCAACTTTTGACTTAAACTATACAGGGTGTAACAAAAATACAGGTCATAAATTAAATCACATATTCTGGAAACAAAAATAGTTCGAATGAACCTAACTTACCTTATAGTACTAATATGCACATAAAAAAAGTTACAGCCCTTTGAAGTTACAAAATGAAAATCGATTTTTTCAAATATATCGAAAACTATTAGAGATTTTTTAACGAAAATGGACATGTGGCAATCTTATGGCAGGAATATCTTAAAGAGAAATTATAGTGAAATTTGTGCACCCCATAAAAATTTTATGGGGGTTTGGTTCCCTTAAACCCCCCAAACTTTTGTGTACGTTCCAATTAAATTATTATTGTGGTACCATTAGTTAAATTCAATGTTTTTAAAACTTTTTTGGCTCTTAATATTTTTTCGATCAGGCAGTTTTTATCGAGTTGCGGCTTCTTTTTTAATATGTTTACATAAAAATTTTATGGGGGTTTTGTTCCTTTAAACCCCCAAATGTTTGTGTACGTTCCAATTAAACTATTACTGCGATACCATTAGTTAAACACAGTGTTTTTAAAACTTTTTTGCCTCTTTGTATTTTTACGATAAGGCACCTTTTATCGAGATGTGGCTTCTTTTTTAATATGGTTCAAAATATACCTAAAAATGTAAATCATAAATAAATTTTCATATTATTACTAAGTCTCCATAATCGTCCTTAACCATATACAAATTGGTCTACCCCAAAATCCCGACAGCCACAATCCCGACGGTCAAAATCCCGACACGCCAGAATCCCGGCAGGCCAAAATCCCGACAGGCCAGAATCCCGACAGGTTTGATAAGTTTCTTTTTAAAATATAATTACATTTATTTCTTGTTTTTTGTCTATGACCAGCTGTTTTTTATTTTTTGTTACTAAACAAAAGTATTTTGTATTAAAAGTATTAAACAAAATTCGGAATTTTTACTTATGCGAGGATTGTTGCATGTCGAGATTTTGGCCTGTCGGGATTCTGGCGTGTCGGTTTTTTGGCCGTCGGGATTTTGGCTGTCGGGATTTTGGCTGTCGGGATTTTGGGCGGCACCGATACAAATATGTGGTGGATTTGACAATTATTCAAAATATCTCGATAAAACCTCAACTTTTCGAAAAAGTACTAGGAGGCAAAAAAGTTTTTAAAACATTGAGTTTAACTAATGGTACTACAATAATAATCAAATTGGAACGTACACAAAAGTGTGGGGGGTTTAAAAGAACAAAACCCCCATAAAACTTTTATGGGGTGTTTAAAATTCACTATAATTTTTTCTTAAGATACTGCTGCCATAATAATGCCACATGTCCATTTTCAATAAAATATCTCAAATAGTTTTCGATATTTTGGAAAAAATCGATTTTTATTTTGTAACTTCAAAGGGCTGTAACTTTTTTTATGTGCACATTTGTACTAAAGTAAGTTAGGTTCAATCGAACTATTTTTAGTCCCAGAATATGTGATTAAATTTATGACCTGTATTTTTGTTACACCCTGTATTTCTGAAACTAATTATTTGTAATTCGCAAATTCGTAATAATTCGCAAATACTTTACGGCTATCCCTACTTTTTCTGTCTTTACACGGCAAATTACGTGTAGTAAAATTCACACTGGTATGGATATGTAAACATTAGTAGAATGTCATTCTACTTGACAATGTCTTCATTAACTTTAAAGAGATGGCTTTTGAGTGTTCTTGGATAACTGTTATTTGTATGATTGAAAATTATTAATTCAGTTAATTCAGTTAACACGTATTCAGTGATTGTAATAATTTATATGTAAAACAAAAACTAATACTCAATCGAGAAAAGAGAAAAAGTGTTAAAGTGATTGTTTAATAATATATTGTTACTATGGAACGCTTACAATTTTGAACATCTTTAACAACAAAATACTTGGATCACAGAATATATCCTGATGTATTCTCTGCTTGGATCTTCCATAAATATTAAACAATAAATAATTTTTTATTAAGTTAACGTCTTAAATCAATTATTTATCAAATACACTATCAATAACATATTATTTAATCAACAACTCAAAATATTCCCGATGCCATGTCAAATATTTAAAACTGTCACTGTCTTGTCATCATATTCTATTTGACCCAGTGCGTTGTATGACAAAGATAGCGAATGTTCGATTTGGAAATTATCACTACGGACATGGTGTCCATTTTTTTCGAATCCTGAAAAAACTAATAAATATTTTAAAAAAATTTAAACGCAAAATCAAAGATTAAATTATTATCGAGGGCCGAAAGTCCCTTAGAATATATAAAAAGTTTCTTTTGAATGAGATATTTGAAATTAAAAATCACACTACATTTTCTCTTAGTTTTGCACCCCTGTAACTTATTAAAATAAACATTACAGAAGTTTTCAGGGACTTTCGGCCCTCGGTAAGAACGTAATCTTTCATTCTGCGTTTAAATTTTTTAAAAATACTTATTAGTTTTCTCAGGATTCGAAAAAAATGAATCCCCATTTAAATACTATTGCAATGGAGCCGAAAATACGTACCCATCCCCTTAATAGGAGTATAAATATTTCATGGATTGCTTATCGTTTATAAGCGTAGCAACCGATAAACAAAAAAGTATTCGATTGATGGATTCGACCGTTACTTGATGGAAGACTTATTTGTAATAAATTTTGTGGAAGTATAGAAAACAAACGTTTTCGGTGTTTTATTGTTAGAAAAGTATTCATTTGATGTTTTTAGCGATAATATAAAATTTGTCAAAATTTCATATTACTGCCTTTGCAACTAAAGTTACCTCTTGTTCGTTTTTGTTAATTAATTAGTGTTCAAGTGACCACTTCATACCAGAGAAAGTAGCCCAAGTTTTGTCTTCTTTATGTACCATGTCTTCTCAGCTACTTCATTTTATTTTAATTCAATTTACAATCCGACAACCGAGACCTGGCGGGTGACCTTGCGCGAAAATATATAAGGAGAAATACACAATACGAGAAGGTCTCACTTGTTGGATTGTATTTCAATTTTATTCACTGCCACCCTGAATAACATGCTTGTATCAACATTATACCAATCTCTAGCTTCTCGTTCCCTAGAACATACCAAAAGAGAGAACACTTCAACTTTCTCACAACATCTCATACAAAATAAACATACTCTCAACATCCCAGAAGATATCTCATTGTTACATAACATTCCTCAAAAAAACTTCCTAAAATTGGACATGTATGAGGACTTAGAAATAGTTAAAGAGAAACAGAAAAGTTGTAATTGTGTTAATCTCCATGTTTATCATCATACTCTCATCTTATGTGTATCATCATACTTTCAATATCATCTACCTTTTTTTTATTTCTATACAAATTTTCTGTAAGCAACATCCTACTTCAAACTCTCAATACATTTTATTTACATTTTATCGTTCCATATTCTTATTATTTCACTCCTACAGCAATTTAGACATACTTCTACATATTCGTTTTATTTTCTACATTGATTATCTCCACATCCTTCCACCCTGATTCTCCACCCTTCTTCCTTATACATCCATTCATTTTGGGCGGTTTGTGGTTGAGTCTCTTGGGTTATCGGTCTTATCAAGTGTTTTTAGTCTCATTCTCATTCACACATAACAACAAAATTTCTTCAGCCAAACGAAATATACCATCACTTTCCAATTTTGTCAAGTTCATCTATAATCAACACATAAGATTAAATTATCAGTCATCAAAACAGTCACACGTTAATCAATAACTTAGAATTGTACATTTATGTACATATTAAACAAATTCTGATATCCTAGATGCATTTCGTAAAAGGCCTTTTAATAATTCTAAGTCTACCTATAGTAGTACATATAGTAGTATCTATAGTAGTACTTATAGTAGTACCTATTTATCATTGGTCATGTTCATATATTTAATCATCACATTATATTTCACAATTTTACATTTATGTTCGAATATTTCTAACACCAATATATGGATATTTGATAAGGTTTTATTTTTAACATCAACATAAACTTTAAATTCATTGGCTGAAGTAACAAAATAGTTTATAACGTCGCATTGACAATCTGTCACTGACATACGTTCTTTCACCTTTCACCTTTCAGTTCAGTTGACACTGAATTTTCAATATTATGTGATGTTCATTCCTTGCATTTCACATCCACGTGGGTTAGAGTCCTGTGTTGCCCTGGGTTATATCCAGAAAAATTTGCAACATCCATCTGTAATAATAATAATATGTAGTATCATTTAAGATCTTGAAATTTTTAAAGGGCTTTCACCCATAACTTTTTGGTGGCTCACGCATGCAGTCTATTGTAATTATGGCCTCTGTCAATTCTTAACCTTAGTCAACTTTTATAACATTGTCTATTATTAATTAGGTTATACTTACTATTTTAGGGATTAACACTGATGATGGATTACCTATTAATCCGAAAACGTTTTGTTTTGTGATGTAACCCTTATTGGGGTCTATTAAATATACCTTTTACAAAGGATCTTGTATTTTTTGTGATTTATGGTATACAGCCAGCTACAGGAATTTTATTTTCCTCGTGGATTTTTATACCAATCTCTCAAGTTCTTCGCCCATGTAGTTTTTTCGTCCTGGACTGCGTTTGCCTGCTATTTTCCATTTCAGTACTCTTGCTAAGACCTTCTAGTATTGTAGAGTTTCGAATATTGTCCAACCAAGAAACTGTTAAAATTTTTCTAAAGCACCACAATTCGATAGCCTCAAGGTGATTTAGATCGATTTTATTCACATTCCGAGACTCGATACCATAAAGTAAGACCAAGAACACGTAGCAACGAAGTAGGCTAATCCTCAATGCCAATTTTAGGTCTCTGTTACATAATACCTTGGATATTATTCTAAAAGCAGCTCTGGCCTGTTCTATCCTGGATCTAATTTCACCGTGACTCTCTGTGTTACAATTACACTCAACGAAAAAGGTACATAATATTAATAAAAATGTTAAATCAGACAATAAAAGCAATAATTAAAATTTGTAAAATTCTTGGTTTTATTGGAACACCAAAACGATGTTCTTAATTTTTTAAACTTTAATTTTTTTTTAAATGGGAAAGTACATCATGTGACAGCTCATTTAAAAGCGTTTGAAATAGTGATTCCAAAAATGTATACCACTTTAATCCTTTTTGAGAGCGCAGGTGCAAAATTTCGATCGAATTCTTTTTAAACGCATTTATTTTTTTTGGAATCCTGAGAAAACTAATAAGTATTTTTGAAAAATTTAACCGCAGAATAAAAAATTACATTATTACCGAGGGCTGAAAGTCCCCTAGAATAAACAAAAAGTTTCTTTTGAATGGTACATTTGAAATTAAAAATCATACTAAATTTTCTCTTTTTCGCCCCTGTGACTTATTAAAATAATCATTATAGAAGTTCTCAGGGACTTCAGATCCTTGATAATACTGTAATATTTTATTCTGCGTTTAAATTTTTCAAAAATACTAATTAGTTTTTACAGGATTCGAAAAAAATTAATACGATAATAGACATACGAAAACTTCCTTCCAGTACGGACTACACTTGGAAACGAAATGAAATTATTCGGTACTTCGGCAAATAATTCTTTTTTAAACAGTGGTAACACAGAGGAGCTCGGGGTATCACCATAAGGAAAAGCCGTTACATTTCAAATGGTCAATCAAAACATTTTCACTCATTTCATCATTCCCGTTAGAGGACAGTCTAACCATACTCCAGTGTAAATATTTTAATATTTGCACTTCCTCTTCGTTTCGTTATGGATCAATTCAGTCTTCTTGTAAAGCCTCTTTGACAAGGAATAGATTCCGAAACATCAGATGTCAGAGGATAGCAAGAGACTCGAACTGAATTAAAACGAAACGATTATTTTATTTTTGTCATACCTTACTCGGTTTTAGAGTACAAAATGAGCACGTTTCATATAAGTAATCTGCGACTCATTATTGGAGTGTTCTCCTAGCGGCGCCGCTTGGTACTAGTGTATCTCGGTTAACAGATTACTTGGACGTGGTCGAAATTAATTTTTCACTCATAAAACATTTATTGTTTCAACAACTGCGTTTATTGTTACCATGAACGCATTGATTGTGGTTATTAAACGCAGTAGTAGATTGATTAATGCATTCGTTGTCTTAAAAATCAGTTTACATCTATGGAATAATCATATATTACTCTATATTAACAACATTTGTACATTGTTTTAATGAAATCTGTACATTGTCACGATAAACAAAGGTAATACCTTATCATCTACGAAATCAAGAAAGTATTATGCTGCCAAAATTACTATTATTTATTAAATATACGAAACTAATTTATTGGCTGAATAAATTGAGTGTTCTTGATTAATGTATTCTAGTTATTTTGAAAGTTCGTTGAAACAAAAAATTAAATTGTTGTTACAATGAAATACTATTCAATAATCACTGTTAATCAATATTACGAACTAAATTTTTTTTTGAGTGTAAACGGATATCCAAGGTAAACCATTTGATTAACTTGCTCAAGTTATTGTATTAATAGAAAATGAACTTCCGAACTAGTTAGGAAATAGTTATTTTGACCAGAACGACGCGATAGCGGAGTTCGGGCAAGCAGTCGAGTGCGGGGAAGACAATTTCCGCATGAGTTAGGAACAATATTTTTTCTAGGGCCACAAAAGGGTTTGGAAAAAAGCCACAAAAATAGAGTTATATCAATTTTTATTTAGAAGTGAAAATACACAAATTAATTCTTTGACAAGGTTGTCAAAACCAAACTTTCAATATAATGGGTTACCACGACGACGGTATTGGTTTCCATGACGACGCACGGTTCAAAACCATTGTAATTGTCTACTGATCTGACTTTTAAATATTATGTCAAAATAATTTTATTTCATCGAATTATCAGTAGTAATTGCACAAGAGCTCTAAAATTCTATATTAATTTTAGAGATCGAGTGCAATTTGTTGCGATTATTTCATGAATAAAACTGTTCAAAACCAAAATTTTATTGTAATTTATTTATGTAAGTACAAATTAGTACAATTAAACAAACAGTTGTTATAAATATTAATTTGACGGTTGAAAGTCATCACTTTTATAATTTTTAAAACATTAATTGTCATCAATGTCACTGAATGTATCTTTTCGTAGCAACGAAGGGCATTTGACGTAATATACTTGACGACGAGAAATAATTAAAAATTATCGATTTAATTTAGATTTCTGTAGCTTTCTATTGGTCAGAATCTCCTATGAATGAAATAATTAGTAGTAATTGCACAAGAGCTCTAAAATTCTATATTAATTTTAGAGATCGAGTGCAATTTGTTGCGATTATTTCATGAATAAAACTGTTCAAAACCAAAATTTTATTGTAATTTATTTATGTAAGTACAAATTAGTACAATTAAACACACAGTTGTTATAAATATGTATTTGACGGTTGAAAATCATCACTTTTATAATGTTTAAAACATTTGTCATTAATGTCACTGAATGTATTTTTTCGTAGCAACGAAGGGCATCTGACGTAATATGCTTGCCGACGGACAATTATCAAAAAAGTTATCAGTTTATTTAGATTTCTGTAGCTTTCTATTGGTCAGAATCTCCTATGAATGAAATAATCAGTAGTAATTGCACAAGAGCTCTAAAATTATTGAATTTTTCCCGAGTGACACTATGACAGTTTTAATTTCACGAGCCAAAGGCGAGTGAAATTATGTCAAAGTGTCACGAGGGCAAAAATTCTATATTAATTTTAGAGTTCGAGTGCAATTTGTTGCGATTATTTCATGAATAAAACTGTTCAAAACCAAAATTTTATTGTAATTTATTTATTTAAGTACAAATTAGTAAAATTAAACAAAAAGTTTTTATAAATATTTGACGATTGAAAGTCATCACTTTTATAATTTTTAAAACATTAATTGTCATTAATGTCACTGAATATATTTTTTTTGTAGCAACGAAGGGCATCTGGCGCAATATACTTAACGACGGGCAATTATCAAAAATTATTAATTTAATTCAGATTTCTGTAGCTTTCTATTGGCCAGAATCTCCTATGAATGAAATAATCGCGCTAATTTCATTAAAACATGAACACAATAAGATAAATTTGAAATAAATTAGTAAATAATATCTAAATATTAGTTTATTGTATGTGTTATAATATATTATAATGCCATATTAAAAGGTATTTTACTTTCCCGCACGCCGCGTGCAGTGCGGGATAATTTACTTTCACGCACGCCGTGCGTGAAAGTGGCTCTTTTAGCACGGCCGTAGAAAAATAACTATTCAAAAAAAAAACAGGTCATTTTATAACCAATAGGAAACAACATAGCAGGTTTTTACCATTCGTATTACCATTGTTTCTTAAATTTTATGTTCCAACATATAGATGGCATTTAGAGTGAAAGAGTAAAAGTTATAACCCGTAAAAATGATGGTACCTACTCGTAAAATACCGCCACGGGAAATTGAAGGGGAGAATTGTCCCTTGCAATATATCGGCTTGTTTTTTGTTGTTGGTCATTGAAGGTTTTTTTTTTAAAGTATTTTTTTCACCAAATTATTATCATTGTATTTACCTACAAGCGTGTGGCATAAAAAATATCAAAAGTATTATAAATGATTATAAGCCAAAAATTCATTGAGATATCAAAAAGCTTCATTGAGATATCAAAAAGTTTTTTATCTTGTCTATAGAACATAAGCATAAGACATCGACAATTACGCATAAAGATTCGCTATTCAAGACAAAAGCAATCAGAAAAACATACCATAGCTATTAAAATTTAAATTCAGCTTAATGTACTTACTCCTTTACAACAAATAAACAGTTGATGCGTTGTATGTTAGTTTTGGTTAAATTCCATTATTGCACGAGAGTTTTAACAGATGATACTTACCTAAAACCAAGAAATATATATTAATATAACATACTAAAATTAAACAGGAAGATATATTTTGTTTGTTCATAGGTTACTGTAGTTCTTTATACTGATATTATTATTACTACATCCTAGAGACAATCATACTGGTTCATCTTTAAATACAGGTAATTACGTACTATACAATATCTCTCGGGGAACCTGTAACTCCTAGAGAGCGCGTCTTCAAGTGTCGGATAGGGGAATTCCCGAGCAGGTTTACCGGTGTGTAGGAGGAAAATAAAATACTTTATATAACCTAAGTTAAGGCTAAAACACCCATTATGACATGTCCAATATCCGAATCGCTTTACTTCTGGCGAGTAGATTTCGCATGAATTCTGGGGGGGGGGGGAAGGGATAGAAATTCGCTAAGCAAAAACAAAAACAGACACATAAAACATACATAAAAACATCACATAACTGAGTGGTCAATAGCTACATTCAACATACGCACACTAAGTTGGGAAGAAAAGCTGCTAGAACTAGGAAAAGAAATAAAGAAAATAAAGTGGACAGTTATATAACTGGCAGACGTACGACGAAGAGAAGAGCAATGTACGGAACCAAAAAATGTGCACCAACTATTTACAAAGGAGATGAAAAATGATGATGGAATATTAATAAATGACCATGGGAAATAATGAGAAATTCGCAAACTGACTTCACACAACTATTAAAAAAAAGTAAAAGAAAGGGAAACAATCCATGAAATTGAAGATGATCATATAGTAGTAGAAATACCTACAAAAGAAGAAATAGAAAAATAAATAAAGGGACTAAAAACCAATAATAGCCCAGGAATAACAGAAATGTCGACTAAGATGATAAAGTCACAAGGGAAAAGGATTCGTAAAGAGATACATAACCTGATTAAAAGCATATGGGGACAGAAAAAATGTCTTGAGAGTCGGCCATAGCAAGGACATATCCTATATAGAAAAAGGTGACAAAATGAGATGTGAAAATGATAGAGGTATGGCGTGTCTTTACAAAATCTTGACACAAATCATAAGGAAAAATCTATAATAATACACGGAAAAGATATAGGCCGAATATCAGGCAGACCAAACATTTGTTCTGAAAAATCCAGACTACGTGCTACGACCATAAAACAGCAGGATAATATGTCCTGTTCGTCGACTTTAATCAGGTCTACGATACGGTGAAGAAACAACAGATGTACGAAAGAATGAAAGAGATGGATCTATCAAGTAAAATGGCCAGGATGGTGAAAATAACTATGGACAACACCACAAAAGAAATAGCATGGAAGGGTTATAAATCAAACAATTTTGAAACAAAAGAAGAATTCCACTAACTAAAAATATGTAGGAAATAAAAATACCTCTTAATGAACAATATAATAAAAGAGGCAAAAAAATTGGGCTTCTAATAAATAAGGAAAAGACAAAATATAACCACAGAAGCAGATAAAAAAGAAGACAATTTCACACTGGAGCTAGTAGGATAAAATACATGTATGTTCAAAAGAGACTCACAATTTACTTACCTGGATGTAAAATAAGTTAAAAAGGAAGATGGGGAAGGGATGATAAAGCAAAAATTGCAAAAGGAAAAATATGGAGCACTGCTATCATTAATGAAATCCAAATATGTCTCAAGAAAAACAAAAATTGAAATCAACAAAACAGTTATCAGTCCTCCAGCTACATAATGCATGCAAAATATGGGTGCTTAAAAATGAGAAATAGACCTTTTAGAAAGATGAGAGAGGAAAATACAAAGAGCAATATATAGCTATCACGAAAGCCAGTACAAAAAAGCAGTGGCGTAAAAAAATCCGCCGGGGCCTCCCCGCAGAATTGGAAATGGGGCCCCCTTTAAAAATTACTAAATGCGGCATGTGTAACAAAAACTTATATGTGTTGTAGCCCAGTAAATGAACGTGAAATACGGCGATACCGTGTAATTTTCAATGTCACCACCGAGGTGGTCCAGTCAATACTTTTCGAGTTATTTACGAGTGAAAATGTTTAACATTGTTCAACCAAAAAAACCACGTTATCAGGCGGTTTTTCGCAAATAACTCAAAAAGTAAGAATTCGTAAGTAAGGAGCAAAAATGTAGCTTATACAAAAATGAAATGTATCGACCAAGTAAATGCAAATTTGTAGCTCATAAAAAATTGTTCTTATTCGTCAAATTCCAAATCGAATATTTCAACGTGAAAAAACCCAAAAAATGAAGCACTTTTTGGGGAAAACTCATTAAATTTTTTTAAAGTGTTTAAAAAAGTTTTAGGTATTTTTACTCTTTATAAAAAATTTTATCATCAAAACTAAGCGAGTCACGCTCAAAATAAAGTTAAAGTTTTTTTGGTAAAAAAAATTGTGAAAATCTTCCCCCATTTAACACCCCAAATGAAACTAATCATTACCGCTTTACAAATTACTTAACTTTAAAAAAAGACAAAGTTTTCACTCTTCTTCTTCTTCAAGTCCGTCTCCTATCGGAGGTTGGAAATCATCACAGCTATTCTTATTTTACTGGCGGCTGCCCTAAATAGGTCGATGGAACTGCAGCCGAACCATTCCCTCAGATTTCTTAACCAAGATATTCTGCGCCTACCGATACTTCTCTTACCCCTGATTTTACCCTGAATGATCAGTCTCAGCAGCGAGTATTTGTCACCTCTCATAACATGGCCAAAGTATTCAAGCTTTCTTCTTTTAACAGTAAGTACAACTTCAAATCCTTTTCCGATCCGACGTAAGATTTCGGCATTCGTCACGTGGTCCACCCAAGATACACGTAGCATTCTACGGTAACACCACATCTCAAAAGCTTCAATGTTTTTAATGCTGCCCATCTTGATGGTCCATGACTCAACTCCGTATAATAAAGTGGAGAAGATATAACACCGCAGCATACGCACTCTCAGATCAAGATTTATGTCACGACTACAGAGAAATATTTTCATCTTGTTAAATGCTGATCTTGTTAAACTCTAATGGCATATAAAACAACACAATGCTATTCCACACCCCACCAGAATAAAAACAATGGGAACCTTCTCTGATTACACCTCCGAGGCTTCTACAATTTGCAAGCCATACGGATGCTGAGACTAAGGAAGATGAGGGAATTCTACAATTTACAATTCACGTCCCATCTGCTCAGCGCGGTAAAGTTCCAACGAGAATGGTTCCCTTCATACTCCACACAGAGTAAATGTAAATCAAAAATGAATAACCATTTTCAATTTCGTTGCAAAACGAAAACACAGCCGAACCATATTCTAGTCCAATCAGAGAGTGCTGCAAGCACCCCTACCGGTTTCGAAACTTATTAGTCTCTCATCAGGAGGCACATATGCTGCTCTCCCTGATCCAACCAAAACAAACCCCAGCGTGTAGTCCCGGATTGCAACGAACGAAATGGCATAGATGCCCTAGCGGCAACTGCTAGCAAAAAGACTAAGTTTTCACTCTAATGGCATATAAAACAACATAATGCTATTCCACACCCCACCAGAATGAAAACAATGGGAACCTTCTCTGGTTACACCTCCGAGGCTTCTATAATTTGCAAGCCATACGGATGCTGAGACTAAGGAAGATGAGGGAATTCTACAATTTACAATTCACGTCCCATCTGCTCAGCGCGGTAAAGTTCCAACGAGAATGGTTCCCTTCATACTCCACACAGAGTAAATGTAAATCAAAAATGAATAACCATTTTCAATTTCGTTGCAAAACGAAAACACAGCCGAACCATTTTCTAGTCCAATCAGAGAGTGCTGCAAGTACCCCTACCGGTTTCGAAACTTATTAGTCTCTCATCAGGAGGCACATATGCTGCTCTCCCTGATCCAACCCTGATCTGATTGGACTAGAATATGGTTCGGCTGTGTTTTCGTTTTGCAACGAAATTGAAAATGGTTATTCATTTTTTTTACTTAACTTTATTTTATATGACCTGTAAATTTCACCGGTTCAATAAGTGCTTATTTTTGAATGAGTTTTATTTGAAAGGGCTCTAGTGAGTCACACTAATTACGAGTGTGAAAATTTTGAACAGCCATATCTTAACCAATTTTTGTCTTACAGAAAAACAAAATAAAACCAAAATATTTATAAAAGCAAAACCTACATTTCTTTAGTCTTTGAGACTTTTCTACTAATACTCAAGGGCGGATCCAAGGCCGATTTTCGGGGGGAAGCCATGAACTTTTTGAAGTTATTCTTCTTTTGGCGCGGTTGAGAGTAAAATTTCATAAATCTTCACGCATGCGCACACAGACAGTAGGGCGTTTGGTTGCTAATCTTTCAAGATAGGTATGTATGTATATTATGTATCAGCGCAAATAAGTCATTAAAAGAATATTAGTGTTTTTAGTAAGTGTATTATTTATTATAATTTTTGGATTTGTCTTTCTCTGTAGTAAGATAATAAAATATTATGTAGGTATAACATTTTTATATGTCTATTTGTCACCGTGTTGTGTAATTATATCCGAAACTTATATGTCACTTCAAGTGGCTCGCTGGCGTAGTTGGTAGAGCGGTGGGTCAGAGAACGGAAGCACACGGAAGGTCGCGGGTTCCGATCCTGGACGATTCATATTTTTTATTAATTTTCGGTTGTTTTAAAAGTGGTAGAAAGTGGTAGATAAGAAAGTTAGTTTAATATTTAAATGAAATACAAAACCTGTTAAGTATATTTACTTCGTTGAAATTATATAATAGAAGAATAACTTCTAACAATTTTGAAGTTATTTTGAAAAAAGGATATTTTTCAAAATTTAAATTTTTTAAAATTTTACTTTGAAACCAAATTTTTTCAAAAATAAGCACTTTGACTCGATCAAACTTACAGATCATATAAACACAACATAAGTAAAATAATTTGTGGAGCGGTAACGAATAATTTCATTTAAGTTGCTAATTAGGGGGTGGTCTTCCCGATTTTTTTTTGCAAAAACAAAAGGAACCAACTTTATTTTCAGCGTAACTTGCTTAAATTTAATGCTAGAGACTTTTTGGAACAAGAAAAATAAAGCTTTTTTTAAACACTTTAAAAAAGTCATAATGGGTTTTCCCCAAAAAGTGCTTAATTTTTTGGATATTTCACGTCGAAATATTCTATTTGAAATTTGGTGAATATGAATCTATTTTTCATTGGCTATAACTCTGGTTCTACGAGATCCAGAGACCTAACGCTTTCACCATTTTTTTCACTTATTTATGTGCTATATTTTTGCTAAGAACGTTTTTTTCGACAAAATACTTATTTTTGAGTTATTTGCGAAAAACCGTCCAAAAATGTGGTTATTTTGTTGAAAAATGAACATATTCACTCGCAAATAACTCGAAAAGTGTTGACTTGGCGAAAAAGCTCTATAGAACAAAAGTTACTTAAAATTAGTCAGTTTACCCATTTCCGGACTTATTTTGGACATATATTTTTTCACCCCCAATAGGCCACCCCCAGGGGGGGTTGAAAGTCACCCCCAGGGCAAAAGTACACATCGGCATAATATCACTTTTTTTCTTTGACATGTAAGCTATACGTATGCCAAATTTCATGTCAAACCAAGCGGTTCTTTAAAATTTAGAGCAAAAACCGTGAAAGAATGGACTAAAGGTAACTTTTATTTCCCCGTTCGGCGTAGGTAAAAGACCACGAAACAAGCGAGCAATTAATTTATACCATAAATAAATAAAAAGGCAAACCTAAACTGATGTCAAGGGCTGTTTTCTATTATAACTTGTTTAACGTTCAAACATCGACCGCCCTAAATGGGTGTTTTGGGACATAAAACCGATTTGTGCGCTTCAATAGGACATTAATTAGTTCAACCATTAACTTAAAGAACGAAAAAAAAACGCGATATGAGATATGTTGTACACTAAAATAAATTGTTTGTTCTAACTTAATCATATAACGTATTAACTAATATATTGTTAAATACCATACATATAACGTAAATATTACCAACTGAAATAAAATAATGTAACTTAAAAAAGAGTTTTAAAATTCAGACTTCCTGCAATTCAAAGATTAAACAAAATTATTCTATTATGTCTTCTTCTTCTTATGCCACTCCTATCGGAGATTGGAAATCATCAAGGCTACCCTGACCTTGTTTACACTGACCTAAAAAGTTCATTAGTGGTGCAGCCAAACCACTCTCTCAAATTCCGCATCCATGACATTCTTCTACGGCCTGGATTCCGTTTTCCTTCTATTTTTCCTTGCATTATATTTTGAAGTAATGCGTATTTATGACCTCTCAACAGGTGACCCAAATACTCGAGTTTTCTTCGTTTTATCGTTAACAAAATTTCTGGGTCTCTTCCTATCCTTCGTATTACTTCAAGATTTGTGATTCTTTCAACCCAACTCATCTTCAGCATTCGACGGTAGCGCCACATCTCGAAACTTTCAATATTTTTTATGTTGTTCTGTTTGAGAGTCCAGGCCTCTACACCGTATAATAGCGTGTTAAATACGTAGCCTCTTAGCATTCTTAATCGTAGAGTAATGCTTATATCTCTATTGCAAAAGAATTTTCTCATCTTTATGAAGGTGGCCCTGGCAATTTCGATACGTCGTTTTATTTCATTGTTTTGGCCTCCAGTTTCGTTTATTAAAGTTCCCAAGAATTTGTAACTTGATACTTTTTCAATTTGAATGCCGTTTATACTAACTATATGTGCTGGTTGTGTCATGATTTTACTGAAGACCATATACTTGGTTTTTTTGATATTAATGTTTATGCCATAATTGTTGCAAGCAATATTTATGTTTGTAAGTAATCGTTGTAATTCTTCTACTGTTCTTGCAACTAGTACAGTGTCGTCCGCGTATCGAATTCAAAGTAAACTTGTTGCGATATGAAACTTATTCTAGATTATAATCTAGATTTATCTCTCTCTCTCTCTCTCTCTCTCTCTCTCTCTCTCTCTCTCTCTCTCTCTCTCTCTCTCTTTCTCTCGCTCTCTTTAGTCGTTTCCTAATTACTTAATATCGTGAGTTCCTACCATATGAACAAATTTCTCTTTCTATCGGCTTCTATCCTCGCTGCTCTCATGGTCTCAGAGAATGGCTTGCCACTGGCTTTCTGCACTTGATCTGTCTATCAAGTGGATAAGCTACCTCTTCCAGAGTGGTATGTACCAGCTACATACTTCAACAGTTCCTGAAATTATAAGTCTTTCAAGATTATCATTACTCCTTCTTGTAACAGAGGAGAGTCAGTCTGAATTTTTAGCTCGTGGAGGATTGTCTGATTTGTTTCATGCTCTGTTCATGTGATCCGAAGCATTCTTCTCCAGCACCGCATCTGAAAGGTGCCAATTATTTTTCTACTGTCCAATTTCATTGTCCATGTCTACTAGTCTCATTTTGGTGTTCTTCAACAACGAGAGATGTTTCCAAAGTTTTCATTTATTTGATTTTACAAAAGCGTCCGTTATTAATGTAGGGTCCTAAATAATTAACTCATTAACTATTTCAAACTAGTCTAAAGCTCCGTTTGTTATTTCAGTGAGTTTTAATTATCGGCTATCATAATTTTTTATTTTTGTTTACTGATGTTAAGACCACATCTATTGATGTTGAGACCATATTAGCTTATTATTCAACTAAGTTACTTGAGAACCGCAAAATCCTTCAATATTTGAGAAGCAAAGTGGTCAACCTTCTTTTTCTTGTGGTTCTTTCTCCTATCATAGGTTGGCTCTCATCACAGCTATCCGTACCTTATTGGCTGCTTCTCTGAAAAGATCTATCTGCCTATGCAATACATCTTTTACCCTTAATTTTACCTTGCATTATGAACCTGACATCTCATATTTAGCACCTCTTGTAATGTCGCCTAAACATTCCAGCTTTCTTGTTTTGATGTTCTTCACCCAACGAAAAAGGTACGTAATATCAATAAAAATGTTAATTCAGACAACAAATGCAATTCTTAAAATTTGTCCAATTCTTGGTTTTATTCGAACAACAAAGCGATGTTTATCAATTCATTATTTTCGTTAGTTGAGCCAATGTATTACGTTTATTGAATGGATGAACATTGATTATGTATACCATAATATCACTTTATTGATATTACGAACTCTGTTCACTGAGTCAACGAACACTATTCATTGAAACAACAACGTCGCGTCTTTAATTGACCGACGAAGACTATTCGTTGTGTCAATAACAGTGTTATTTCTCCTAACGTATTTCGTTTATTTCTACAATTATTTCTGTTTATTCTTACAATTAATTCCGTTCATTCCCACAATAAATACGGTTATTCTTATAAGCAATTCTATTCATTCTTACAATCAGTTTCGTTCATTCCTACTATGAACGTATTTTATATTAATAATTACTGAATGCATTAGTCCAATGTATGATGTCGATTAATAATAATTTTTTAAATCCCCCTTTTTGTCCTAAACCTAATGGACTTTACACTGTGTGATTTCTCATATGATTTCACTTATACAGTGCGCTGGAATAAGTGTTACACTCCCCCCTTATTAACTTATTTATTTTTAGCACATGAGCAAAACGCTCGGATAGGTCGATTTTTAAAATAATCAAAGTATATTAGAACATCAATGTTTCGAATTTTACATGAACCCTCTTCAGGTGACAGGTATAACTTTGATTTTTTTTTAATGGGAAAGTACATCATGTGACAGCTTATTTAAAAGCGTTTTAAATAGTGATTCCAAAAATGTATAACACGTTAATCCTTTTTGAGAGCGCAGGTGCAAAATTTTGATCAAATTCTTTTTAAACGCATTCATTTTTTTTGGAATCCTGAGAAAACTAATAAGTATTTTTGAAAAATTTAGACGCAGGATAAAAGATTACATTATTACCGAGGGCTGAAAGTCCCTTAGAATAAACAACAAGTTTCTTTTGAATGGTATGTTTGAAATTAAAAATCATGCTAAATTTTCTCTTTTTCACCCCTGTGACTTATTAAAATAATCATTATAGAAGTTCTCAGGAACTTCAAACCCTCGATAATACTGTAATATTTTATTCTGCGTTTAAATTTTCAAAAATACTAATTAGTTTTTTCAGGAGTCGAAAAAAATTAATACATTTAAAAATAATTCGACCGAAATTTCACGATAATAGACACACGAAAACTTCTACTACGGACTACACTTGGAAACGAATTGAAATTATTATTCGGCACTTCGGCAGAGGTAACAGCATTGTTTAACAAAGAATTATTTTTTAAACAATGGTAACACAGAGAAGCTAGGTGTATCACGATAAGGAAAAGCCATTACATTTCAAATGGCCAAGCAAAACATTTATTCTCTCAACAACTACGTTTATTGTCACCATGCACGCATTGATTGTGGTTATTAAACGTAGTAGTAGATTGATTAATGCATTCGTTGTCACAACAATCAGTTTACATCTATACAATAATCATATATTACTCTATATTAACAACATTTGTACATTGTTTTAATGAAATATGTACGTTGTCACGGTAAACCAAGGTAATTGCTTGTCATCTACGAAATCAAGAAAGTGAGTTGCTGCCGTAATTAACATTATTTATTAAATATACGAAACTAAGTTATTGGCTGTACAAATTCAGTGTTATTGAATAATGTACTCTAGTTATTTCACAATTATTATTCAATCATTGTGACAATAACCAAATACATTCGTCAATGTCTAAAAGTTCGTTGAAACAAAAAATTAAATTGTTGTTACAACGAAATGCTATTCAATAATCACTGTTAATCAATATTACGAACTAAATTTTTTTGAGTGTTTATGACCTCATAATCTTTTTGTAGCCTTCTTAACACTGCATTTGTAATTCACTGGATTCATGGTATATTCAGAATCCTTCTATAGCACCACATCTCAAATACTTCCAAATTCTTTATACTGTCCACTTTTAATGTCCAGCTTTCCATTTCATACAACAAAGTCGAGCACACGTAGCATCTTATCCTCAGCTTCAGAGAAAGGTCTCGATTAACAAACATTTTTTTTCATTTTTATAAATGCAATTTATCCCTATTGCAATTTCAATGCGTGTCCTGGTTTCTCTACCTTAGTTATTGTTTTCATTTGCCCAGGTTCCCAGATATTTGTAGTTATTCACTCTTTCTACTTGTTTTCCCTCGATATCTAGCCATCCCACTCTATGGTAGGGGAGCCCAAGCGGGGATTTTTGCAGTTACTCGAGCGCGTCAGATTATCATATGGTGAGAAACCTGGTACCCTGCAGATGTACCTCTACCATATATTGGCTCTTAACACAGGGGAGTTCGTTAAGGGGGGCCCGAAAAAAAAAATCTATCCTTAAAAAAACTCGAAATTGTCAGATTAAGATAAGGTAAGTTAAGTACATGCAAAAGAGTGTATATTTCAAAAATCTGACGATTTGAGCTGGGCGTAAGGAAATGGGTGAGTCCCAAAGTTTCACAAGAAAAAAGCGAATATTTCGCGAAATGAATGACAGATCGAAAAACTAAAAAATATGTACTCAATATTTTTTTAAAATCTATCGAATGATACTAAACACGACTTCCCAGGGAGAGGGGGGGGGTAAATTTATTATTTTAAATAAGAATCCCCCGATATTTCGCGAAATGAACATCAGATCGAAAAACTGTAAAATACACTTATTCAATATTTTTTAAAAATCTATCTAATGGCACCAAACACGACCCCCTACGGAGGTGGGGAGGGGGTAACTTTAAAATCTTAAATAGGAGCCCCCATTTTTTATTGCAAATTTGGATACCTTACGTAAAAATAAGTAACTTTTATTCGAAACATTTTTTCGAATTATGGATAGGTGGCGTTATAATCGGAAAAAACGATTGTTGGAAATGGAAAATTAAATTAAAAAATGGCAAGCGCCCGCTAAAATGGAAAACTTTACTTAACTTTTTTTGGTTTTAAGACCTACTCTTCACAACCCAATAGGTCCTCATAACGCTCGAGTGACTGCACATTTAGCATACTTTGCTCCCCTTCCCCTACCACTATGTTGCTTAGAAATAATAACGACCTTGGTTTTATTAACGTTCATTTGTAGGCATATTTTATACTGACTTGATGTAATCTATTTACTAAGCGTTGCAGTGCTTCTAGACTGTCTGCAAAAATAGCGTTGTCGTCTGCGAATCTTATGTTGTTCTTTTCCGTTTTTTGATATATTTATACCCTGTTCTTCCTCTGATATTGCTTCCTTAAAAATAGGTTCGCTGTACAGATTGAATAACAATGGGACCACATGCAACCCTGTCTACACCTCTTTTGATTTCTGTAGTTTCTGTTTCGACATTTTCGATTGTAATATTTATTTTTGTTTCCAGTACATACTGACAATAACCTGTATATCTCTACTACTGCCCACATTCTTTTCTTTTTTAACAGTTCTACCAATTTCTGATGTATCTATCAAAAGCCTTTTGATAATCTATAAAGCAGACATAGAGATCTTGGTTCAAATGTAATCATCTTTGCGCGAGAACGTTAAAAGCGAACATAGCCTCTCTCGTTCCTAGTACTCCTCTGAATCCAAGCTGGGTGTCATCTATATCTGCTTCTATTTTTTTGTATAGTATTCCATGTATTATTTTGAGGAATATCGTAAGTGTGTGGCTAATTAAGGAGATTGTTTTGTACTGGGAGCATTATGTCTCATGTATGGACATTGATAGTGTTAGTAAACGTGGATAGCAACCAATCTTGTGGTACCTACTACTCCTGTTTTATATATCTTGTTGAACACATAAAGTGTATGCATTGTTTCTTCGTCAATGCATTTAATTAGCTTAGTGGGTATCTGATCTGAGTTTACTGCTTTTGCGGTCTTTGCATTTCTAATTGCATGTTCTAATTCTCACATTAATATTTTCGGCCCTGTTTGTTCCTGTTCTTGTATCATTCTATCACAGTCGAATAGCTTTATGGTGTATTCCTGCCAAAATTTTAATGTATCTTTGATGTCTGCAATGACTGTACATTTACTACAACTTTTAGTATCCCGTAGTGTGCTCGCTTTTTGGTATTTGTTAGTCCTTTAATTCTTTTAAGCATATTAAAGCTGTAGAGCTTCACAATACGATACAATATCGATACTTTTTAAGTATTGAGCATTGTATTGGTTATGCCAATGAAGTATCGTATCGAGTATCGATATCGGCAATACTGTCTTATAAAAATATCGTATTGCTATTGATTTCGATACGATATCGATACAATACTCGATAAAATATCGACAAAAAAAGGATTATTAAATATAGTAATCCTTGACATAATTAAAAAGACATTAAATTAATAAAAAAAAACTATTCTTTATTCATTTATCACTATCTTTATTAAACAAAGCTCTTAAAATATACATAGTGCAGTCACTGAAGGTGGATTTGAGCTATTACCTCTGATTTCGTTGAACCTCAATAGATTCTTTTGAAAATTGGTGAGTGGTTAGAGGATACCTTAAGGAACAAAGTTGACATAGTGCCGGTTTGCGCTCTTTGCATTTTAGGGGTGAAATCCACTCTTCTTTTAAAATTATTTTTTATATTTCTGAAAGTACAGTCATCAAAGATTTTCACCTCCCATTTCGTTGAACCTCCATTGATTCTCATGAAAATTGGTGAGTAGTTAGAGGATATCTCAAGATACAAAAATGATATGGTGCCAACTTGCGCTTCTTGCATTTTAGGGGTGAAATCCACCCTTTTTCAATGAAAAAAAAAATGCAGATTTAAGCATTATGGCGTAAGTATAATTTATGATAGTAATTGATTTTTCAACCCTTTTAGCAACCTTAGCTTAAATAAAATTTCACGTAATTGTTGGGCAACAATAACTCACAAATAATGAAGTATCATAGCATTTCATTACAATGCGAAAATACAAGGTGCTCCATTTGAGAAAACTCAAGAAATACTCATTCAGTTTCGACCAATCCTGTATACTACAATTAAAACATTTAGCTATATTAATAATTTTTAGCAATAGACTATAGATATTAAAAATAATTTGAACATAAATAGATTTCTTATAGATTCTTATAAAAATTGAATATGCTCCTTTAAAAGTCGACTAAAACTTACTAATTCTGTATTGTTTAAAAACTACTTTTGAAAAGATAGGGAAGTCCCTGGAGATTCAGAATAAATCGCAATTCAGTATTTTTGTTGAAAATTATTTTTGCGTCATCATCACTCACTTCCATAATATTGCCACAAATTCCACTTGATAAACAGTGTAATCATAACAGTCATATACTCACTCTCAAGAGTTTTAAGTTCAGGCACTAAAGTGTAAAATATTATAACAGCTGATGCTTGGGTTGCAGATCACTTAATACTTTTATGTAAATAATTATGATCTAAATACCTATTCCACAAAATATAATCAAACAACTGTAGCATTTTTTTTTCTCGATATCGATATTTTCAATAATATCGAGGCAAGCGTATCGACAATACAAGAGTATTGTATTGATTTCAGATAATGAGTATCGTATCGAAATTAATATTGCTAAGGTATGTATTGTATCGGTATCGTATTGGGTTTCGATACGATATCAATACAATATCGATATTTTTATCGAATATCGTGAAGCTCTATAAAGCTGTCGTGTTTTCTGCCATACTCTCCTTCTTCTATGTATTGTTCTGTTAACCACTTTTCCTTGGCATGTCTTATCTCTGCTTTAATTGAGTTCTTGGTATTTGTGGTCAGTTCTCCCTTTGGCTTTTGTTTCTTCTTCCATTAATGCTAGAATTTTCGAAATCATCCACTTCTGCTTTTCTTTTTTGTATTTGTTGTCTGCAGGAGATCTCCAAGTGTACAATCTTCTGTCGTGTAGTTGGATCATTGTGTTTATTATTGCAAAATGTTCAAATTCTAGTCCAAATTCTCCTAGTCAAAATTCCCCAACGTATCCGTCAAATTTTCCTCTCCTCACTTTAGCATTAAATGTTCAACCAGTCTTCAACAAAATATCTTAGACCAAATAAAACAAACACTTTGTTTTGGCACATTTCTTGTTTTATTACATGTTCTTCTATATTGAAAAATGACTAAAACAAATATATTGACTGTTAAATTCCGAAATTGACAACTAGAAGACAAGGAAATTAGTAAACACTAAAGGAAAGCAAATAAAAAGAAATGAAAGAGTAAAGACAGTGAAACAATATACGAAATGATGAAATAATATATGGAAGAAAAGAAGACCATGTAGAAACACGGCGAGAAGGTAAAATTGAGTAAAGAAAACAGTAAAAAGTATGACGTTAAATACACTTTACTTTCTGCATAAAGTTTAATTTCTACAAAACAATATTGGTATTATTTAATATTTATTTAGTTTGACATTTTAAGATATTCTGAATGTAAATTTACAAGTGAAGACGTTTCATTTCTATAATGAACTCTAGAGAAATTAACGAAGACCAATTTCTTTCAGTGTACCATCGTTAGACAAAGTGTGAAATCGATTTTGGCCAGTTGGTCAGGTACAACGGACCTAATGTACCTTCCCGTCCACACACATACACACACACACACACACACACACACACACTCACAAGAAGTTCGAAAAGTCGGAAGCCGAGGCGCCATGCCGGCGGCATTTCGACTCCCCCGCCCCCTTCGCCTCCCTTAATTAGAAACGGGGATATTAGCGATCACATTTAAATACACTATTATACTTTGTGGCAACCGACTTTATTTATTAGAAGGAGGTGCTGCTCCTTTCGGAGGGTGGATGGATTGAGGTAATGGGTAATGGAGCACTTTGCGCTTCGTGAGAAAGTCGGCGTGGATCATTGGGTTTGATCTCGTTTCTTTTAAACGGGTCCAAAATTTAATTACCTACCTACATATCGATATGCACCTGTTAGAAAATCTGCACATTAGATTGGTTTTCTAGAAATATTCTGATGTATAATCAGATCAGATCAGATCAGATTTTTTTATACCTATAGAGTTAAGTAACTTTGCTAAACAAATGTAAAAGTATATTTAACCCGGGAACAGTCGCGCTCACTTCTGTCACGTAAGCAGTCGCGCGCTTAGATTAAATCTAACAATATGAATTTAAATAATAATTTAAATACGAGTTTAAAACAAATTTTTCTTTTATAATACTTTTACTTACTTGTTATGTTAAAAAATCTATTTCTAACAATTTTAAAGCTAATTGATTTTCACCAAAGCCATAAACTCCACACAAACAAAAGTAACAAAATAATTTTTTTTATTTAAAAACAATACCTACGCATTACTATAAGCTTCTTAGAGAAACTTACGACTGGAAAGGTATATATAAATATATTATATCGGTTTTATAGCGTTCTACGCATTTCCGTTCCTAATCGCCACTCCTTTCTATTGTGGCAGTCTTCCTCTCTTAAATTTCTTTCAGACAACGCCTTGGAGATGCCCTTTATCCATGTAGTTGCTGGTCTTCCTCGTTTCGTTTTTCTGTGGGAGTCCATTCTACCACTTTTTTGGGGATTCTCCTTTCGTTCATTCGTCTTACGTGTCCGTACCAAACTAGCTGTTGTCTTTCGATATCATCTATGATTGTTCTTTCTATTTCCATTTGTTGTCTAAGGTCGTCGTTTCTTATGTGTTCGAGTCTAGATCTTCTTGCTGACCTCCAAAAATCCATCTCAGTGGCTAGTAATTTATTTTTGTACTTGTTGGTTACTTGCCAGACTTCAGCTCTATAGGTTAACACTGGTTTTAATATTGTATTGTAAATTCGTTTTTTATTTTCTGTTCTTACATTTTTTCCCACAGTACCGAATTCAGGGCTCCTATCGTATGTTTTCCCTTTACTATCCTTTCTTTAATATTTTCTTCGTTTCGTTCTGTACTAGTTAGTTTTATTCCCAGATATATGTATTCATTGCAGCTTGTAATTGTCTCCTGTTCCAGGTTCAGTTCTATTGTGTTTTTTTGGTATTTACCTCCAGGACCCATTTTCTATATTAATCTATTAGTTTCCTTGCCATATATTCCAGATCTTCCTTGTCCTGTGCAATTACAATTTGGTCATCTGCATAGTGCAGCGTATAGGTAGAGTATCGCATCTCCTATCGGTAGTCCATTCCATTGCACTTCTTCTTCCATTGTCTAAGGGCTTCATCAATATATATATTGAATAATACTGGCGATATACTATATCCTTGCATTAGACCTTTAGTGGCCAGGAAACCTTTTTTGATATTTTATTTCCGCTTTTAATTTTGGATGTCGAGTTTCTGCATAGTTCTTTGAGTGCCTGTATAATAGACACATTTATGCTGGTCTTTTCTAGTACTTCCCATAGTCTATTAATGGGGACCGTGTTATATGCCTTCGTTAGATCTACCATGAGTAAATGCAACTCTTGGGCTCTTGACAGCCTTTTTTCTATTACTTGAGTTATAGCGAAAATGTTATCTACTGTGGATCTACCTGCCCTAAAGCCGCTTTGTTCCTCTGATTCATAGGGACTGGAAAGTTATGTTGCAAAATTGTTCATCAAGTTATCACGGAAAAGGTTAAATGTTAGATTTTTTCTAACGGCCCGACAGTTCCCGGGTTAATGAAAGGAATGATTGCTCCACGTTGCTGAGCAAATCTTGCAAAGTCACAGCAAATAACATTTAAAAATAATGAAAACTGTATGTATGTGAGTTTCATAATACCTAGGTTTGAATAATGGTTGAACACTCACAATTCGTTGTGTTTACAAAGATTTTGACAAACGCGGAACAAATAGCTAAAGTAAGGAAATAATTGGAAAGGAAAACCTGGAATTAAGACAAAAATGGTCAAACAACAGAAATAAGGGCCAGGATAAAAATAGCAACAAATGGGTTTGTAAAAATGAAAACAATTCTCGTCAAAATACACCTTCATTAAAACTGAAAGTAAGAGCTCTGAGAAGCTAAGTGTTTTCGATACTGCAATATGGACTGAAATGCTGGACATTGAAGCAAGAACACATAAATAAGCTACAGTGTTTTGGAATGTGATGTTACAGGAGGATGCTTAGAATAGCATGGAAAAAAACTATTGTTTTGCGAGAAGTGGACAAAGAATACGAAATTTTGACAAAAACGCGAAACAAATAGCTAATGTAAGGAATGCATATTATGAACCAAAGTTGAATAATTAAATAACAGATGATGGCAATTAAACATATCCATAAGAGGGAAACAAATAACTATAGAGCATAGAAAAGTGGTAAAAGAATTAGCAAACATCAAAACAGGTAAGGCAGTAAGGGATGATCATTATAGATCCAAAGACAGTAAGTTAATCCAGAAAGGTTAACAAAATAACCTATTAGTATCAATATACAAGAACGGAGAAAAACCTCAAAACAGATGGACCACGCTGCAGCGCTACGCTGTGGATCCACAAAAGTAGTTTCCGATGATTTACTACCGTGGGTCCTTATGTGGCCGTCACACCCCGGACGAGCGACTGTGGCCGGCTACACTCGCTCGTCTGGGGTGTGACGGCCATTCTACATAAGAACCCACGGTAAATAATCGGAAACTACTTTTGTGGATCCACAGCGTAGCACTGCAGCGTGGTCCGTTTGGTTTTGCCCTTAGCGAACGGCGCTCCACGGGCGAGAAATTGACGCTAGCAGTATCCGTAAAACGAACTTAAGGTTCCACGGAACGGAATGGGAATAGCCGAACTGAACCGACTACGCACAAGTCCTGTAGTCGGTACAGTTCGGCTATTCCTATTCCGTTCCGCGGAACCTTAAGTTAGTTTTACGGCTACTGCTAGCGTCAATTTCTCGCCCGTGGAGCTGTTCGCTAAACTGCGTCAAATTTAATATAGAATGATATTTTTGTCGTTGGTACGCTTGAAAATGTAGGTAAACGAAAGTACCTAATAGAAAATCGATAGACAAGACAAGAGATAGAAAAGAATTGGAAGTACAAAAAGCAACGTTTAGATCAGAAAAACATAAACTCAGACGAAAAGATTTTATTGGAATTCATAGATCATAGGACAGCATCTGACACAATGAAAAATATAGGGTCGGCTTCCCTAATTGCCTTTCTCCATATGTTTCTATCTTTGGTCATATCAATATCAATCTTCCTTACCGACATGTCCTGCCAAAGCGTCTCCCCCAGGTGTTCTTTGGTCTTCCTCTTCTACCCCTTCCAAGAACCCGCACTTCAGCAATTCTTCGTATTCGCTGATTAACGTCTCAACGTTCAACAAGACCAAACCATCTTAACCCTCCGTTACTCGCACACGGTGTATGAGACCGGCCCTCTAAATAATTTCCTATAACTCTGATTGTATTGGAGATTTTGAATTGCTACTGCATATACCTCTTCAGTTATCAGTCAACTGTGGGTGAAGTCCATGGGCAGTGTAAAAAAGAGTATTGTACTTTTATTATTAGGCAACACGGTGCGGTACACCGCGTGTGAGTGTGCACAATATTTTTGTTAAAATTAGTCGATAGTTTTAACTAGTAAGGTAATTTAAGATCTTTTTCTTATTTTTAATGTTTATATATTTGTTTATTTATATTTAGATATGAATTAAGAAAAGGAGAAGCAAAGATTATTAATTTGAGGAAGTATCGACTGACGGAGAAACGTATGAAGATGATGATGGACAAATTTACTTTTTATTAAAGTAATAAATGTTGACACAAACGCATATCTACAAAATGATATGATCACATATTCATTAAATAATATAATTGTACACAATTTGGCAAAAAAAAATTTTTTTAATATTGCTGACCCATATTTTTGGACCCGGTCTTCTGCATCGTGCGCGAGTATTCGATCACAAAAAATTGGCGCGAGTAACGGAAGGTTAACCCTCCGTTACTCGCACACGGTGTATGAGACCGGCCCTCTAAATAATTTCCTATAACTCTGATTGTAGTGGAGATTTTGAATTGCTACTGCATATACCTCTTCAGTTATCAGTCAACTGTGGGTGAAGTCCATGGGCAGTGTAAAAAAGAGTATTGTACTTTTATTATTAGGCAACACGGTGCGGTACACCGCGTGTGAGTGTGCACAATATTTTTGTTAAAATTAGTCGATAGTTTTAACTAGTAAGGTAATTTAAGATCTTTTTCTTATTTTTAATGTTTATATATTTGTTTATTTATATTTAGATATGAATTAAGAAAAGGAGAAGCAAAGATTATTAATTTGAGGAAGTATCGACTGACGGAGAAACGTATGAAGATGATGATGGACAAATTTACTTTTTATTAAAGTAATAAATGTTGACACAAACGCATATCTACAAAATGATATGATCACATATTCATTAAATAATATAATTGTACACAATTTGGCAAAAAAAAATTTTTTTAATATTGCTGACCCATATTTTTGGACCCGGTCTTCTGCATCGTGCGCGAGTATTCGATCACAAAAAATTGGCGCGAGTAACGGAAGGTTAACCCTCCGTTACTCGCACACGGTGTATGAGACCGGCCCTCTAAATAATTTCCTATAACTCTGATTGTAGTGGAGATTTTGAATTGCTACTGCATATACCTCTTCAGTTATCAGTCAACTGTGGGTGAAGTCCATGGGCAGTGTAAAAAAGAGTATTGTACTTTTATTATTAGGCAACACGGTGCGGTACACCGCGTGTGAGTGTGCACAATATTTTTGTTAAAATTAGTCGATAGTTTTAACTAGTAAGGTAATTTAAGATCTTTTTCTTATTTTTAATGTTTATATATTTGTTTATTTATATTTAGATATGAATTAAGAAAAGGAGAAGCAAAGATTATTAATTTGAGGAAGTATCGACTGACGGAGAAACGTATGAAGATGATGATGGACAAATTTACTTTTTATTAAAGTAATAAATGTTGACACAAACGCATATCTACAAAATGATATGATCACATATTCATTAAATAATATAATTGTACACAATTTGGCAAAAAAAAATTTTTTTAATATTGCTGACCCATATTTTTGGACCCGGTCTTCTGCATCGTGCGCGAGTATTCGATCACAAAAAATTGGCGCGAGTAACGGAAGGTTAATCTAGGCTCTCATTTTGACATCAATTGGTGCCACTCCTAGACAGTCCACTCATTAATCTAACCATTCCCTTTTCCGCCATATGTAAAAAACCCCAAAACTGGTGAAAAATCTAAATCAATAAGCTTAATATCTATCACATCCTTCGAATATGAAATTATATTTGTAAGCTATCAGCTTTAGTATTTTTTTTAATCTAGCGCATTTTTCAATATAAATGTTAAACAAAAATAACCTGAGGAGGTAATTATACCCCAATTCAACTAAATTGCTCAATTTTTTTTTCATTCCAGGTTTCGTCGTCAGTAGAATATTCCAAGTTAAAATTTTGTATATAATTCCTTATGGTATACTGATGGACATCTCACGTAAAAGTGTGGTTCTTGATTTACTTCTTTTGGTTACGGATCAGCAGTACTCCAAAAGCATATCAAGATAGTCAAAATTGATTTATCTGGGTCTTTTGTTTGTAAGTAAAACACAACTGTTATGTTTTATTTATTAACATAATGGTGGAGATATAAAACCGTAGAAAATCTCATAATTTAATAGCAGTTTTTAGTTAATTTCACATTGATTTTATCGACCTTGGAGTATATGAAACGAAATAATAAAAAAAATAGAGCAGTTATTGATAGTTGTGATTGCAAGCAGATCAGATCAGAATACATAATAGAAATAATGTAATGGATCGCGTAACTTTGACATTTAAATATTCTAACTTATTTCAAACCACAAAACTGTCAAAACTTTTGTTATAATTTATTGCTCACATGTCATCCCCATGACAACGCGAAAGTTAAGTATATTCGATTTCGAAAAAGTAAATCCCATTTAAATACATTGTTACTTCACGCACACTTTAAATCCTTCACGCACGTCTATATATAATGACAGTTTTCACAAACTAAAAACCTATACATAATATGAGATATAGTAGATAATAGTTATTTATGAAACAGTTTGTGAAGTATGCTTTTTGCGAACACACGCGATGTGTAGAGCACGAGCGACAGCGACGCGAGTGCTATACATAAGTTCGCAAAAAGTAGTTCACGCACAGTTTCATACAATATTTTATCTACGATAAGCAAATAAAAAAACTGTAACTCTTCGTCACTGGAATTCCTTTCTATTCTACAATTTTTAGAACTTTGACATTTAAAAATTCTAACTTATTTCAAACCACAAAACTGTCAAAACTTTTATTATAATTTATTGCTCACATGTCATCCCCATGACAACGCGGAAGTGTTAAGTATATTTGATTATATGAAAGTGTGCCAAAAAACAGTGCGAAAAAGTAAATCCCATTTAAATATATTGTTACTTCACGCACACTTTAAATCCTTCACGCACGTCTATCTATAATGACGGTTTTCACAAACTAAAAACATATACATAATATGAGATAGAGTAGATAATAGTTATTTATGAAACAGTTTGTGAAGTATGCTTTTTGCGAACGCACACGATGTGTAGAGCACGAGCGACAGCGACGCGAGTGCTATACATCGCGTAAGTTCGCAAAAAGTAGTTCACGCACAGTTTCATACAATATTTTATCTACGATAAACAAATAAAAAAAACTGTAACTCTTCGTCACTGGAATTCATTTCTATGCTACAATTTTTAGAACTTTGACATTTAAAAATTCTAACTTATTTCAAACCACAAAACTGTCAAAATTTTTGTTGTAATTTATTGCTCACATGTCATACCCATGACAACGCGGAAGTGTTAAGTATATTTGATTATATGAAAGTGTGCCAAAAAACAGTGCGAAAAAGTAAATCCCATTTAAATAAATTGTTACTTCACGCACACTTTAAATCCTTCACGCACGTCTATCTATAATGACGGTTTTCACAAACTAAAAACATATACATAATATGAGATAGAGTAGATAATAGTTATTTATGAAACAGTTTGTGAAGTATGCTTTTTGCGAACGCACACGATGTGTAGAGCACGAGCGACAGCGACGCGAGTGCTATACATCGCGTAAGTTCGCAAAAAGTAGTTCACGCACAGTTTCATACAATATTTTATCTACGATAAACAAATAAAAAAAACTGTAACTCTTCGTCACTGGAATTCATTTCTATTCTACAATTTTTAGAACTTTGACATTTAAAAATTCTAACTTATTTCAAACCACAAAACTGTCAAAATTTTTGTTGTAATTTATTGCTCACATGTCATCCCCATGACAACGCGGAAGTGTTAAGTATTTTTGATTATATGAAAGTGTGCCAAAAAATAGTGCGAAAAAGTAAATCCCATTTAAATAAATTGTTACTTCACGCACACTTTAAATCCTTCACGCACGTCTATCTATAATGACAGTTTTCACAAACTAAAAACTTAACATAATATGAGATAGAGTAGATAATAGTTATTTATGAAACAGTTTGTGAAGTATGCTTTTTGCGAACGCACGCGATGTGTAGAGCACGAGCGACAGCGACGCGAGTGCTATACATCGCGTAAGTTCGCAAAAAGTAGTTCACGCACAGTTTCATACAATATTTTATCTACTGTAAACAAATAAAAAAACTGTAACTCTTCGTCACTGGAATTCATTTCTATTCTACAATTTTTAGAACTTTGACATTTAAAAATTCTAACTTATTTCAGTTAGCTTAAAGTTATTTCAAACCACAAAACTGTTAAAACTTTTGTTGTAATTTATTGCTCACATGTCATCACCATGACAACGCGAAAGTTAAGGATATTTGATTATATGAAAGTGTACCAAAAAACAGCGCGAAAAGTAAATCCCATTTAAAATACATTGTTACTTCACGCACTGCTATCTATAATGATAGTTTTCACAAACTAAAAGCTTATACAACATAATATGAGATAGAGTAAATAAAAGTAATTTTCCGTTTCTTAGGTTTCACAAGTTTACAGCATAACTTTTAAGTTTCTTACATATATTCATAAAAGCAAAAAATACAACTATCAGATGAAATAGAAGTAGAGCAAAACGATAATAAGTTATGAGGAAGCATATACCAAAGACGAAATTGACTTTCATTGAGTCAATCGAATCATTCGAAGTCTCTATTCAGAATATCATTAGACAAGGTCCATAAGCATAGACATCAGGTATGCTGATGATACCTAATAGCAAGCAACCCAAAAGAACTACAAAATATAATAAATATGGTACATAGTTCATTATAGCGAAATGTTCGGTTTAAATCTAAATGTTTCCAAAACTAATGTTTATTTATCAAAGAGGATGTTTCTCTTCTTAGTATTTGCATTAGATCTATATTTAAAGGCAAAAAAATTGGAGTAAGCAATAATTATTGAAATCAGAAATCACTGTAGGTATTATCCAAATTATCTCTTGTAATATTTTAAAATTCTTTAATAATATAAAGGACAACTTTTATATTATACAATTTTATAATTTGGATTTCAACTGTATATATTTAATTTTTTTATAATATGAAAACTAAACCGTGACTTCTCAATATTTTGAGAACCGCTGACACAGCAATTTTGTGTCCAACCAATGTTTCGGCGACCACAAATCGTTACTTCGTTGGCGTTGGCGCCTTTTTCGATCTCATCTCATCATCATTGACCCAGTCCACAAAAGCAAAGCCAACTTTGACGCATGCACCATCATCAGTGCGGCCCGGGTCAAACGAGAAAACAAATGATGACTGATCTGTCAGAGCACCCTAAGTGCAGCTATTGTTTTTTTGTTTTCTTCTGCTCATGAACGTATATGGAGCGGAGTGGAAACGCTCTCTTTGGTCATTAACAAGTCGGCGTTGAACAAACAGAGTGTTAAATGATTTAATCACCGAAGAAAGAAGGTAATGGGAAAAGACGCCGACTAAGTTATGATAATTTGTGGGTTAGTCTCGGCCTAGGTAAAAGACTAATTTGTTACACGTGAAAATATCCACAACAATAATAGAGAAGTACAGTTTTAAAACAAAAACTCAACAAATTACAACTCTAACAAAACTTCAAAGGAAATTTTATTTAAAAGACTTTCATGTTCATACCTTTAAGTATAGTAAAAAGTACCAGTCAGCAAAAATATGATGAGTTGTTCATAAAAAAGAACATAATGGGTGAAATGAAAATTGAAAATATTCAGTGGATAAAAAATATAGCCTGGATCCCGCGTACCAAAAAAAAGTTGATTAATAGCAAGCTGAAAATTTGTTAATAGCTTAGTGGTATCTAGTCGGACAAACTTTGATGTATGGGAACACTGGAACAGGGGAAGTCTTAATTGTGGAACAGGTTAAAAATTTAGAACGTCAAACTACGAAAATGTTCCATGTATTTTGTCGGACAGAAGTTCCAATTGATTTGTTACCATTTCATTAAAGTCTCATGCAAAAATCAGACTGGTATTTGTCTGGTATATTTAAGTCTGACACGTAGAATATGTCAAATGACAGGAATTATGTTGGTGATAAATAGCAGTCTGATTTTTACGTGAGAGTTTAATGAAACGGTAACAAATCAATTGAAGTTCTGTCCGACAAAATACATGGGACGTTTACGTTCCAAATCTGACAGTCTGACGTTCCAAATTTTTAACCTGTTCCACAATTAAAACTTCCCCTGTTCCAGTGTTCCCGTACATCAAAGTTTGTCCGACTAGACACCGTTAAGCTATTAACAAATTTTCAGCTTGCTATTAATCAACTTTTTTTGGTACGCGGGATCCAGTCCTAATAGAATGAATGTAATTATTACCAACCATACTAAGGGAATTGTAAAGTATACATTTTAAGTGTTCTTTTCTTTTTAAATATACTTATTTTAAACAGAATTGTTTCGTTCAATAAAAACACAGTTTCCTTTAATTACAAACACTCCATTACGAAGCTACATTTTAAAATGCAATAAATACTTTAAAATAAAGTATATTGTGCAACGTCAAAAAAACTGTCAAAGTGTTTAGACAAATTTAAGAGTTCCTCAGGAAAATTTGTAGATTTAGTTAGTTCTAAAGTCTTTTTTCATTCAACTCAAATCGATTGTGAAGTATTAAAGTGTGTTTCAAGAGATTCTACAGAGTGTTTAGCCGATTTTGTTTGTTTTTCCGTATATTTTAAGTTTTATTATTTGACAACTGTACTGTAAGTAGAAATTTTTTATATATTTATATTTGAACGTCGCTCGTGCCCCGGGATGTCCGTGGGCAAAAATGGAAAGGATCCACCAGATCCTGGTGTAGAAAATATTGGGTTCACAGATGAGAGCGATATAATTATGCAGACAAATGATTTAAATCAGAATAATTCTCATAGTGAATGTTTAAATGATACTAGTAAAAGTACTAATGATACCATAAACTTGACATCTACTTCAAATAAAACAAATACTATTCAAAAAAGTCAGGAATTTAATTCATCTAATCGATTTAGTTTAAATGATACTGGTCCGTTTTTTATATTTGTTCAACACATAAATTTGAGTATCGGTCGTTTGCATCCAATGAAACTTGGAGAAAAACTACTTTCGCTATCTAGTTATGATAAACATATTATTGAAATTGTTAGTGTAGGTAAAAATCGCATTAAAATTCAAGTCAATTCAGGTGCTGTTGCGAATAAATTAGTAGTTGAAGATTTTTTCGGAAAAAATAACCTAATTGCATATATTCCAAATTATTTAACGGAAAAAAAGGGTCTCGTTCGCGGAGTGGACGCTACTCTAACTGAGAGTGCACTACTTAATACTATTAAATCTAATATTCCAATAAAAAAAGTTCATAGAATGACTAGAATAGTTCAAAGTGACGGTGTATCAGAAAGAGTTCCTAGACAAATGATTATTATTAGCTTTGAAGGTAAATTAATTCCCCAGTATATTTACATCAACAAAGTTAGGTGTCCAGTTGAAATATATGTTAGTCCTGTTATGCAATGTTTCAACTGTCTTCGTTATGGCCATTCAACGACTTAATGCAAGTAAAAAAAAAAGATGTAAGAAGTGCGGTAATGAAGGTAACACTGATTGTCCCGATAAATGTACTACATTTTGCGTTTATTGTAAAAATAGTAGCCACGAGTCAGTTTTTAAAGAATGTCCCGAATATTTGAAACAAAAAAAGACTAAAGAAGCTATGGCTAACTTAAATATTTCATTTAAAGAAGCCGAAAAAGCTCTTGAAAATCCATGTTATTCCAGTTTAGTCCAAAAAAATAAATTTGCACCTTTAATGACCTGTGACACAGACTTTCCTCCATTAAAAAGCTCCTCCCCTAAACCCTCGAATTCCACCACTACTTATAAAAATAATAATCATCTGAATATAGCCCCCCCTAACGATAACCCCCCCAAAAAAAGGAAGACTACTGATACAACTCCTAATTTTCCTCCTGTGCGTAGGGAATACCCGACCACTTTCTGTTCGGGATCTGTATTTCAATTTGGAAACCATGAGCCCCGTAATGAATTTGATATATTTATAGGCCAGCTCAGTGCTTCACTCAAAAATTTAATCAAACAGAGTATCCTCGACTATTGTAATTCTTCATCAAATGTAGAAACTAATTTTAAAAATTACGAAATTGAATTAGAAAATAAAATTAAAGATATTATAGGTAATATTTTTACATGATTTTAATGGCTGACAAAAGTATTAAAATTATTCAATGGAATATTCGTTCGCTAAATGCGAACCGATATTCTTTACAGCAATTACTGTTTGAAGAACGTTTTGACATAGGTCTTTTATCAGAAACTTGGTCAAAACCATCTGATACTGTTTGCTTCAATAATTTCAATGTAGTTAATAAAAGTAGAATTAGAGGATATGGAGGAGTTGCCATAATTTTAGCAAATAACATTATTTATAATCCCATTTACTTTGTTAACAATTTCAATCCTAATTTAGAAGTTTGTGGTGTAGATATTAAAATTGACCAAAAAATGTATACTATCCTGAGTGTGTACCGTCCATCAAATGTTAGAGTAACAGTGCAAGATTACGTTAGTCTTTTTTCTCAAATTAGCAATGATTGTATTATTACCGGAGATTTTAATGCACATCATGTATTATGGGGATCAAATTCATGTTGCGTCGATGGTAATATACTAGTAGAAGCATTAGATTTCTTTCCTAATTTAATTGTTGTTAATGACGGGTCGGCTACTAGAGTTACTCCTCCAGGGAATATGAAATCTGTTGTAGATCTTACTATTATATCCTCTAGTTTATGTCCATCCTTTGACTGGACTGTTCTTCCAGATACCTATGGATCAGATTATTTTCCAATTAGACTTTCTGTGCAGAATATGAAAATTGAAAATAGAACTTTTATATCTTCGGCTAAATGGTCGATGTCTAATGCAAACTGGGATAATTTTAGAAACAACGTAGAAAGTGCCTTCAGACACGAACCAAATAAAAACCAAACAAACGAAATGATTTTCTTTTTATTAGATTCTATTACTGATGCAGCCAACAAATCTTTCAAAATTATCAAACCGTCAGTCAAATCTTTCAAATCGCCACCATGGTGGGATGATGAATGCCTCACTGCTTCTAACGCTAGAAAAAATTCCTTTAAAATTTATAAATCTAATCTCACCCTTTCAAACTTCATGGAATATAAGAAGAATGAAGCTATATGTAAACGAACTTTCCGCTCAAAAGCTAAATCTAGTTGGGCTCGGTTTTGTTCCTCACTTACTAGGCAAATTTCACCTTCAGAGCTTTGGAAAAGGGTAAACAAAATTCAAGGTAACAAAAAGTACACCGCTAATGATGAATGTATGGTAGAAAGGCTTTTTACAAAAATGTCTCCGGATTATATCCATTTACCACTATTTATGCCGAGCATCTCTACTAATGACCAATTTTTACTAACCCCCATTTCAGCTGACGAACTTAAAGCAAATATCAAGTGTTCTAAAAATACAGCCCCTGGTATTGACGGCATTAACTATAGTATGCTATTAAACCTACCTGCAATTGCTATATATTATTTGTGCAAAATATACAACAATATTCTACTTAAAGGAGATCATTGTGACGCCCTCAAACAATGCCTGGTTATTCCTATACCCAAACTAAACCAGCGTACCGACTTAAGGCCTATCTCTCTCATGTCCTGTTTGCTTAAAACATTTGAACGAGTTATGAAAAGCAGATTAGAATGGTGGTGTGAGAACAAAAATATATTTCCAGTGTCTCAGTATGGCTTTCGTAGGAACAAGGGAACTATTAATTGTGTTTCTCAATTAACAACTGATATTCAATTATCATATTTAAATAATAATTATCTATCTGCCATTTTTCTTGATATTTCTGGGGCTTATGACAACGTCAATTTAAATCTATTGTTCGAAAAACTGAAGCACATAGGTATTCCACCTTTGTGTGCTTATGTATTAGTAAACCTATTCCTTAATAGACAGGTATTTATTAGATGTAATGATAGATTGATTGGCCCAAGAGTAGTGCATCAAGGTTTACCACAAGGATCAGTCCTCAGTCCCTTGTTGTTTAATCTATACACTCTAGATCTCCACAGTATAGGAATTAGATGCAGTATATTACAATATGCAGATGATTTCTGATTTTACAATGTGAATAAGTTGTACCAACAAAGTATTAATTCAACTAAGATGGTACTGGGTGATGCAAGAAAGTATTTTTTTAAACAAGGATTTGACCTTACTGCAAATAAATCAGCGGTGGTGTTTTTTACGCGACATCGCTTACCTGTTATGACCAGCATCATGATTAACAACCTAAGTATACCCGTTCATAAGCACTACACTTATCTTGGTATTACATTGGACACCAAGTTAACATGAGATGAACACATTAATAAGTGCTTAATAAAATGTGAGAAAAGTTTAAATATTCTTAAAGTAGTTAATCGCTATCGATGGGGTGCTGACCCTAAAATTAATTTAATGTTTTATCGTGCATATACCAGATCCATTCTCGACTATGGAAGCATTCTATATGGATCTGCCACAAACAGTCGCCTTAAAAAACTAGATCGCATTCAATATAAGGCTCTGCGGTTATTTCTAGGTGCGCTCAAGTCTACGCCTATAGAGAATCTTTTAGCTGAATCCATGGAGCCTCCTTTACATTTAAGACGACTATTTTTGGCTGAAAAATTTATTCTTAAATGCCAATCTTACAACCAAACTGAACTACTACAAAAAATATGTGACATCTCTGTTTCTAATCTTGTCGACAAATGGTGGCACAACAGGAATTCTCCTATTTTAGCAGTGGCATACTCGAACGTTTCTCAGCACCTAAACAGTCCAGGTGAATTAACTTTCTTTAAATCGAGTTTTAATATATCTTATGCCAATGTTAATGTTTGGTTCCCAAATTTTGACAGTGAGAATCCAGTTGACTTTCAGCAACATATAGCCAAGCTTGATAATCCATGCAGGATTTTCACGGATGGTTCAAAATCAAGATTGGGAGTTGGATGTGCTGTATATATTCCGGATCACCAAGAATCCTTGATGTTCAAGTTAGATAAACAATGTTCCATATACTCTGCAGAAATGTTCGGGATTTATCAAGCTCTAGAATGGGCTATCAACAAAAAAATTTCTAACAAGCAAGTTGTAATTATGTCAGATTCAAGATCTTCGTTATTAGCTCTAGAAAACACACGTAAACATTTATATTATAAAAATTGCCTTGTCGTCAAAATTTTAGAAAACCAACTAAAGCTACTGGAAAAACAGACTTCTGTAACTTTCGTCTGGGTAAAAGGACATATTGGTATTTCCGGTAACATAAAAGCAGATTTTTTTGCTAAAGAGGCAATTTTAAAAGGATCGGAAATAACTTGGCTAGATAGAAGCGATCTAACAGCTACTCGCAAGAAAAGTTTGAAACAAAATTGGGATATTGAGTGGCACGCTTTCTGCAATCGAAGCAACAATCTCTACACCAAAATTCATTCTAGTTTACCTACTGAGCCTTTTGCTATCAGAAGTTATCCCAATAGAAATATATATGCCATGTTTATTAGATGTCTCTTTAATCATGCCACTGTCAAGTCATACCTCTATAGATTTAACCTATCCGAATCAGATCTTTGCGATTGCAATGGATATGTTAACGATATTAATCATTGGTTGTTTGGATGCAAACATAATGATGTTGCAATTAAGTTTTTGATGCACAATCTGGTTCAAGAAGAAATACCTTTCCCACAAAATAATGCTTGTCTTTTATATTTGTCTCGTAGAAATTCTAAAATTAAGCAAATCATCTGGGAGTTTTTAAAAAGGACTAAGAGGAAAATTTAACTTGCACTGAATGAGTCCGGTTGAATGTGTTTAGCAATAATTATTGTTTTTTTTATGTTTATCCTTATTATGTAATATTGTCTCCCTGTGAAAGTTCATTAAGTAGATTTTGCAGGGAGGTAATAAGAATAGAATTGTATAAAAGTTTATATTGAAAAAATTAAAAAAAAAAAAAATTATACAAAAAAATATGTATACAAAGAAAAAATGTATAAAAAAAATTAAATCTTATAAAAAAAAAATTAAATAAATAAAAAAAAAGTATAATAAATTTTAAAAAATAAAAAAGAGAAAAAAAAAATTAAAAACACAAAGAGGGTGTAAACCTCCGCGGGGTTGATCCGGGTTGAAGCCTTATCGCTGTGTAAAAAAAACATATATTTATTAGCATTTAGTATTAGTATTTAGTATTAGCATGTAGTTTTTTTTTTGTCGATTTAATTATTTGTAAATTAATTTAAGTTGGTTAGGGCCATGAATGAGGAGTATACCTACTGGTCAATTAAATGTTTCCACTTCTACATATGTATGTATGTATGTGCGTGCATAAGTATTATATGTGCGCACATGTACCTAATGTATTATGTAATGCAATGTATTATACTTGGAATATTGTAGCAAACAGTAATTTATTATCTATCGTGGCTGAATGGATCAAGTAATCCAAAGCCAATAAGGAAGAAAAAAAAAGTATATTGTGCAACAAGTGCAGAAAGGTACTAATTTCTCACGAGTTTGAAAAGTTGCGGTACGAGCGCAAGCGAGTGAAGCAATTCAAACGAGTGAGAAATTACCTTTCTGCACGTGTTACACACTATACTTCTTCTACAACCACAATTTTTGTTAAAAATAAAAATCACAATTTCCAAACGAAGATTTATTATAATAATAAATTATAAATTTTAAACAGTATTTAATTAATACTAATCATTTAAATTCCTTATACCTAAACAAATTACACAGAATTCAGTTAAAAAATTAATGCACTGCCTTAATTTGTTTAAATTTAAATTATTTTAAATAAATTATTACAAAATAATGTCAAATTTGACGTTATATTTATGCAGTCACGGATTTCCACCAGACCTATTTCATTCGACGTATCTTGCTGAGGTTGCTAAATCCTTATTGGTTAATTGATAGTTATAAAATGTTTATTACGAATAAAATTGTAAAATAAAACAGTGGTAACATCCATAATTTCATTTTCTATTCGAAAATTAAGTATAATAATTGTCTTACAGGTTGTATATTTGTCTACGTTTTAACCACAGATGTAGAGAGAATATATAACGTTACTCAGAATGAAGTAGTCATTTGTAAAATACCAAATGTAAAGTTCAAAAATAATGTATTAAAGTAGCGAATTTTGCAGATTTCTCGGACATGAGTTAAATCGGTTATTTTTTGGAAAGCACTATCAAATCTAATATCTCAAATAAAACCATCTCATCTAAACATGTTATAATTATATTTATGATTTTATTGTGGAATGTAAAGGTACTGTGCAGAAAAGAACTTTCCGGTACAGAAACGTCACTTTCCGGCGCAGAAACGTCACTTTTCTGCACACTACACTAAGGTCATAAATCTTATACTGTGAAAAAATGTCAACTTTGTTAACATAAAACTGTGCAGAAAAGTGCATTTTGAATAGTGGTTGTAGAAAAACAGGAATAAAAAACTGTAAAAATTAGTGGCGCACACAATATTCCAGCTAACGCAAAAATATATTTTCATTTTGAGGGAAAATAAAATCCTAATAGTTTTATTTTGAATGATTTTTCCATATTTGCTAAATTTGAAATAAAAAGGTAGGTACTCTTTTGGGGTGCGTTTTAGGTAGCTCAAATTTAGCAAATATGGAAAAATCTTTCAAAATAAAACTAGAATTTTATTTTCCACCAAAATAAATACTTATTTTCCTAACTAGTGCGGAAAGTGATACTTTCATGCACGAGACTGCCGTTGATCCGAACGACGCGATAGCGGAGTTCGGGCAAGTAGTCGAGTGCGGGGAAGACACTTTCCGCTTCTGCATGAGTTAGGAAAATGCCACATTTGGAAAAATGCCACAAAAAATAGAGTTACATATATCAATTTTTACTTAGGAATGAAAATACACAAATTAATTCTCTGACAAGGTTGTCAAAACCAAAATTTCAATATAATGGGTTACCCCGACGACGATATTTGTTTCCATGACGACCATTCAAAACCATTGTAATTGTCTACTGATCTGACTTTTAAATATTATCTCAAAATAATTTTATTTCATCGAATTATCGCGCTAATTTCATTAAAACATGAACACAATAAGATAAATTTCAAATACATTAGTAAATAATATTTAAATATTAGTTTATTGCATGTATTATAATATATTATAATGCCATATTACAAGGTATTTTACTTTCCCGCACGTTACTTTCCCGCACGCTATACGGGAAAATTTATTTTCACGCACTCCGTGCGGGAAAGTGCAACTTTCGGAAACGAAATGCGTGCGTGAAAGTGGCTCTTTTAGCACGGCCGTAGAAAAATAAATTTTTGCGGCACGTAATATATTATTCATATCAGCTCTTTTGTACCTGGAATATTGTGTGCAGCACTCATTTTTACCACGTTTATCGTTTTTTTTTATTCTTGTATCAGGAGTTTTTCAAAGTTTTTTATAAATTAAATGTATGAACTTGAATGTAATGTTTCTCGATTACACGTTAAGCGTTATAAACCCCTAATCTACTAACACATGTGATCGACCCTAAACTTTTGATCGAGCAATCGGAGTCAAGTTTCCAGTCATTCCAATATTTTTTTAATCTAATTTTTTTGTGTCCATCGAATATAGACTAGATTTATTTTCTATTGGAAATAAATTAAAAAACATACTTATATATTAGAATGTCTGGTAAATCAACTCAAATTTTCATCAGCATATCGTAGTTTTGTGATTTTTCGTCCTATTGTTGTTCCACCTTGCCATTTCTGAAAAACTTGACACATAAAGATGTACTCATTGTATGCATTGAATAGAATGAAGGATATTTTACATCCCATTATTACAGATTTCAGTTAGGAGTTTTTCGAATGTAGGTTATGAACTCTTACATTGGCGGTATTATACTCATACAGTTTTTGTAATAAACAGATTAGATGTTCTGGAGTAGCCATTTTCCTACGTTTTATTACGTTTATTATTCCCGAAATTATTATTTATCCCATTTTACGTTATCAAAGGCCCTGTAGGTATTAGTCAACAAAGCACAAATATGCTTTTATACATATTCAACTATCGGGATTTGTACATAATTTGACGAATAGTAAGAATATGTTTTCTTGCGCCCTTACCTTGAACGAATCCGCATTATTCTTAGAGATACTGTGTTAAAAAATTGATTTTAGTCTTTCATTGAAAATTTAGGTCAATTATTAGTCATATAAAGACCTTACAAACGCGCAGGGGCGTCATTCGATAGGGTCAGAGGGGGGCATTTGCCCCCCTGACCCTGAAAATGACTGAAATTTACAAAAAATACATCAATTTTCATCATTACAATATCATATATTATGTATTGTATATATAGGGTGTCACAAGCTATTGAAATACTTGAGAAAACGTCAGGAAAGAAATTTGAGGATAAAGAGACTTGGTGGTGGTCAAATGAAGTACAAGGAAAAATAAAAGGGAAGAGAAAACTATATAAAATGTGGCAAGAAACCAGATCGGACATAGATCTTCAAAACTATTTGGTCGCCAAAAATGAAGCGAAAGTAGCAGTAGCAAAAGCTAAAGCAGAAGCGTATTCAAACCTATACGATCAACTTGATACCAGGGAAGGCTAAGCAAAGATATATAAAATAGCCAAACAGAGAGTAAAGAAAGCAAGAGATTTTAATCAGATTAGATGTATCCGAGATGAAAATAATAAAATACTAATTCACGAAAAGGATGTCAAAAAGAGATGGAGAAAGTATTTTGACAGTTTATTAAATGAAGAATTTGACAGACAGCCTGTGGAGCTAACGGAGACAGTAACAGCAATGGTTACCAGAATAACAAACGAGGAAGTGGCTCAAGCGCTTCAAAAAATAAAGAAAGGAAAAGCAGTCGGACCAGATGATATTCCTGGGGAAGTATGGAGAGCATTGGGAGAGACAGGAATAAGTTGGCTAGCAGGTCTATTTAATAGAATTATGGAAGTTGGACAAATGCCAGACGAATGGAGAAGCAGTATATTAGTACCTGTCTACAAAAACAACGGAGACACACAACAATGCACAAACTACAGGGCTATAAAACTACTTAGCCACACCATGAAAATATGGAAGAGAGTAATTGATAGACGGATACGTGAAGAAACCGAAATATCCGATAATCAATTTGGCTTTATGCAGGGCAGATCAACAACAGATGCAATTTTCATTGTAAGGCAACTGATGGAAAAATACAGGAATAAAGAGACCAACGCTCATATGGTATTCAGTGATCTTGAGAAAGCATATGATAGAGTTCCTCGAGAGATTCTGTGGTGGGCACTCAATAAGAAAGGAGTCCCTGGCGAATATGTAAAGATTGTAAGAGATATGTATGAGAGAGTAACGACTAGTGTTAGAACAGGTGTGGGAGAGACTGATAAATTTCAGGTGAAAGTCGGATTGCACCAAGGCTCGTGCAAAAAGGTTTAAAACTTAGTAGGACAAAAACAGAGTATTTGAAATGTTCATTTAAAGATGGAGTCACTACAAATAAAATGGTATCTTTGGATGGCGAAATGATTGTAAAAAGCAATAGTTTTAAGTACCTAGGATCGGTATTACAGAGTAATGGAGAAATAGATGGAGATGCATGCAGTAGAATTAGTGCTGGATGGATGAAGTGGAAAGAAGCGAGTGGTGTGTTGTGTAACAGAAAAATTCCAATGAAGCTGAAGGGAAAATTTTATAAAACAGCCATAAGACCGGCTATGATGCACGGAACTGAATGTTGGGCACTGAAAAAGAAAGAGGAACACCGAATGCATGTGGCGGAATTGAGAATGCTTAGATGGATTAGTGGAGTGACAAAGAAGGATAAAATTAGAAATGAGTATATTAGGGGAAGTCTAGGTGTGGCACCAATTGATGCCAAAATGAGAGAGCATAGGTTAAGATGGTTTGGTCATGTTGAACGTCGAGACGTTAATCACCCAATACGAAGAATAGCTGAAGTGCAGATTCCTGGAAGGAGTAGGAGAGGAAGACCAAAGAAGACCTGGGGGGAGACGATAAGGCAGGATATGTTGGTAAAGGGGATTAACATTGATATGACCCAAGATAGAATTGTGTGGAGAAATTCAATTTAGGGAAGCCGACCCCGCATAAGGATAAGGCAATGAGAATGGTGATATATAGGGTGTAACAAAAATACAGGTCATAAATTTAATCACATATTCTGGGACCAAAAATAGTTCGAATGAACTTAACTTACCTTAGTACAAATATGCACATAAAAAAAGTTACAGGCCTTTGAAGTTACAAATTGAAAATCGATTTTTCGAATATATCGAAAACTATTAGATTTTTTATTGAAAATGGATATGTGGCATGTGGTATTCTGATGGCAGGAACATCTTAAAGAAAAATTATAGTGGAATTTGTGTGCCCATAAAAATTTTATGGGGGTTTTGTTCCCTTAAACCCCCCCCCCCCAAACTTTTGTGTACGTTCCAATTAAATTATTATTGTGGTACCATTAGTTGAAGTAAATGTTTTTAAAACTTTTTTTCCTGCTTTTATTTTTTCGATAAGACAGTTTTATCGAGTTGCGGCTTCTTTTTTAATATGTTTACATAAAAATGTTATGGGGGATTTGTTCCTTTAAACCCCCCAAATGTTTGTGTACGTTCCAATTAAACTATTACTGCGGTACCATTAGTTAAATACTGTGTTTTTAAAACTTTTTTGTCTCCTTGTATTTTTTCGATAAGGCACCTTTTAACGAGATGTGGCGTCTTTTTTAATATGGTTCAAAATATACCTAAAAATGTAAATCATAAATAACAAAAATGTTCATATTATTACCAAGTCCTCATAATGGTACTAAACCAAACCATATACAAATATGTGGTGGATTCGACAAATATGCAAAATATCTCGATATAAACTGATTTTTCGAAAAAATACTCCGAGGCAAAAAAGTTTTTAAAACATTGTGTTTTATGTAACTAATGGTAGTACAATAATAATTAAATTGGAACGTACACAAAAGTTTGGAGGGTTTAAAGGAACAAAACCCCCATAAAATTTTTATGGGATATCCAAAGTTCACTATAATTTTTTCTTAAGACACTACTGGCATAAGAATGCCATATGTCCAGTTTCAATGAAAAATCTTTAATAGTTTTTGATATATTGGAAAATATCGATTTTGTACTTATGTAACATTTTGCACATTTATACTTAGGTAAGTTAGTTTCAATCTAACCTTTTTTTGGTCCCAGAATATGTGATTAAATTTATGACCTGTGTTTTTGTAACACCCTGTATAATGCTTGCCCCCCCCCCCCCCTCAATCAAAATTTCAAATGACGCTCCTGCGAAACGCGACTGTTTAGAACCATTTCTGAAAATATAGATTCACTCCTCAAAATTTTCTTTATTTTACATGATACCTATTTAAAGAAAAAGTATTAACACGTATTCCGGAATTAAAAGCTAAAGCGTTAATGTTTTTACAAGATGCAAAAGCATGGTAAATATTTTTGTAATCACGTTTGTTTATCAAAATTACAGTTTTACGCTGATCTCTTCATGAACCTCATGGATGATAATTTTAACATCAGGTAATTACTCGTAAAAGTTTATTTGTGGTTAACAGTGGTTAAAAAATATGTATATATTAAAAATATTTTCATTGCGTGCAGAAGATTATCGAAGAAACTACAATGTACCATTTTTTGGTAGTAACTTGTTATACTCGTTGTATTGCAGAAAGTTTACAAAATAAGTTTAAGGGGGCGCTATTAAACTAGCTTCCAAAACTGGACAAACAAGCTAACACTAGTCATACATTCATTGTGAAAGCCCTAAAATTAGTATTTCCACCACCAGAGAAAAAAAAGGCCAGTCCCTTTTTTTCGATTACCTATTAGGCCAGGGTAATAAGACAAAAATATACCCTGTTCGTGACACTCGAGCAGCCAGGGTACTGAAGCGTTTTTTCGACAAGTAATACCTATAGGAACAAATTGTAACTATTTCCTGCGTAGGATCTGGCGGCCATTTTTATTTATAAACAATTAACTGTTAAAAAATGGCATTTTTCCCTTTTTCTTCAAATCAATGGAAAACAGTGAAACTTATGATTTTTTTAGTACAAATATCCTTGAGATTATGGAAAAAGCTTTAAAATGACATATTACAAAGTTTGATATACTCATTTATTGTTAATATAATTGCGAAGAAAGGTCGGAATTGCAAAAAAAAATATTTTCGCAATAACTGCTGTAAAAATTAGTGTACAGGTTTGAAATTTTTGGTCAAATGAGGGTTCTTTGGTGCTTAATATGTGATAAAAATTTCAAGGCGATTCATTTAATTGTTTAAATTTTATTTGAATTGTTTATCTCAGTGAGCATTTTTTTTGCACTAGCATAAGTCAGAAAAAAATGACGTTAGAACCATTCCACAGGTGTCAAATGAAAGAGCATGAACTATATTTTCAACTTGGTTTAAAAAAAGCAAATAAAAAAAGCATTTATTAGTAATAAATAATTGTGCAAAAGTATCGTAAATCTTTCCTTATAAACTTTTTGAATAACTTTTTCCAAAAAAATTAACTTTTTTACCCTGTTTTAAGTGCACAACTACCAAGTAAAGTTATTTATATCATAATTGATAAAAAATTGTATTAAATATATATAATTTCTTATATAACAAAATAAAAAGTTTATAAGGAAAGATTTACGATACTTTTGCATAATTATTTATTACTAATAAATGCATTTTTTATTCGCTTTTTTTAAACCAAGTTGAAAATATAGCTCATGTTCTTTTAATTGACACCTGTGGAATGGTTCTAACGTCATTTTTTTCTGACTTATGTTATTGTAAAAAAAATGCTCTCTGGGATAAATAATTTGAATAAAATTTAAACAATTGAATGAATCGCTTTAAAATTTTTATCACATATTAAACACCAAAGAACCCTTATATAACAAAAATTTCAAAGCTATACACTAATTTTTACAATAGATATTGCGAAATTATTTTTTTTTGCAATTCCGACCTTTTTTCGAAATTACATTAACAATAAATGAGTATATCAAACTTTGTAATACGTCATTTTAAAGCTTTTTCCATAATCTCAAAGATATTTGTACTAAAAAAACCATAAGTTTCACTGTTTTCCATTGATTTGAAAAAAAAAAAGGGAAAAATGCCATTTTTTGACAGTTAATTGTTTATAAATAAAAATGGCCGCCAGATCCTACGCAGGAAATAGTTACAATTTGCTCTTATAGGTATTACCTGTCAAAAAAACGCTTCAGTACCCTGGCTGCTCGAGTGTCATGGAAAAAACCTTATTACCCTGGACTATATGTTAACAGGCAAGATATCAACAAAAATTGCCAAACACTTAAAAAAGAAAGGAGTATCATACAGAAGTAAAAACTTCAACTTGTATTCTGGTATAAAATCGTTTATTTAAAAACTATCTAAAAAGTCATCCAAATGGATTGCAAAACGTTTTCGTTCTAATTCAGAACATCTTCAGTGCATTCTGCAGAGTAGTTTGAAACTAGCACACCATTTAAAGTGGTAACCCCATAATATATGGTTTAAATATGTTATTTTAACAAAACATGTAGACTACAAGTCGATGTTATTAGATATATGTAATAGAACGCATGCTCAAAGGATGCATGACAAGGTAGATGCTTCTAATACAATTAAATTCAATAGAGTACATAACAAACTTATTAATCTTATTAGAGACAAAACTATACATGATCAAGCCTCTCAGGATAGAAATAACAATAAAAAATTCTCAGATTTTCAATTTCATCCTAGAATAAAAAACCTTACCGATATCAGCTTTACAGAAGATGAGATTAAATTACTAAACTATGGTCTCTAATACTCCGTTCTTAAAAATTTGTCTTTACATGATCTTAAGAGTATATCCATTGAGACAGATATAGTAATCCAAAATCTTTCATTATCTCTATCACAAAGAATGTCTACTAGAAATTCCTGCTACCGTTACATCAATAAATATAAAAATAAGATTTCTTCTTCTTAAAATTCTTCAGCTTCTTGTAACTCTTCCTTCACTGATAATCTTTCATTCAAACAAGCTCAATCCCATCTCAAAAAAAACAAAAAAAAACCTTTGAGCATGTGTTCTATTATATCTAATAACATCGACTTGTAGTCTCCATGTTTTGTTAAAATAACATATTTAAACCATATATTACGGGGTTACCACTTTAAATGGTATGCTAGTTTCAAACTACTCTGCAGAATGCACTCAAGATGTTCTGAATTAGAACGAAAACGTTTTGCAATCCATTTGGATGACTTTTTAGATAGTTTTTAAATAAACGATTTTATACCAGAATACAAGTTGAAGTTTTTACTTCTGTATGAGTTTTTTAAACTATGGTATACAGCCAACTATTGGGTTTTTCCCATTGATTTTGAATAATATCAGTTTTCAGAACAAGCAATGACCTAAGTAAATATATTAAGAACAACAAGAGCCAAAAAAAGAAGCACTTACCAGTGGGGTATAAAAGTTTACATGTGGTGACTTCCTAAAAACCTACATCGGTCAAAATGGGAGAACCTTTAAAAAACGTATAACAAAACCCAAGAGGGCTTTTAATAATAGAAATGCAGATTCTACGTACGCACTTCAACCTCATTTAAGTAATTTTTTTTATAGCATAATCGTTTTGTTTTTGTAATAACTCAGCCTTTTTTCATTCAAGTCACTCTCGCTTTAGCTTATTTCAAAGACTTCATTAAAATCTTTAACTAATATTTCAATTTTTGAAGTTATACTTCTTTAGGCACGAGGGTGAATTTTTACATTTCCTGGCGCATGCGCACACTGACAGTATGGTATTAGTCGCTACATCTTTATGTAGCGCAAATAAGGTATGCGTGAAAAGAATATACTTTTAGTATTTTAGTAAATATATTTATTATAATTTTTGTGTCTTTGGATTTGTCTTCCTCGAGAATAATATATTTTATAATAATAGCGTTATAATAGTAGGTATATTTAAAGTACTTTTGTATACTTCATTTGGTATATTAAATTTGTCAGTATGTATGAGAAATCTTGTAACCTGTCATAGCAAAGAAAATATAGCTCAGTGGTAGAGCGTGTGACCGGAGATCGAGAGGTCCCCGGTTCAAATCCGTGTGTTTTCTATTTTTCTTTTATTTTTGGTATTGTTTTAAAAAAAAATTTGGAAAGTAGTAAGTAAAAATTAGTTTAATCTTTAAATAAAATACAAATAACCTGTTGAAAGTATATTTATTTCGTTGAAATCATATAATAGAAGTATAACTTTTTACGTGCGTACAAAGTACACACATTCTTTTTTTTTGAAAAGCTTCTTTTCCTTACGTTATAATGATAACAAATTCGATTTAAGGTTAATTCGAAAAAATCCTGACCTTAATTGGGCTGTAACTTAGGTTGTATTGTTGCGATGATAATTTAAAAAATATATAAAATATCTACGGGCCGTACAGGGCTTATCAGATAAATTGAAAAGGATAGGAAATAAATACATCATAACAATATTCAAAACAACCAACACACTCTGTCCAAAATCAATCCAATATATTTGTGGTAGATACTGCAAGACCATTAAGTGTTAGGATAAATGAGCATCAAACAGGCCTACATCAAAAGCAGAGACTAAAACAGTAATCGTGAAAGAAGCAGATATAACAAAGAGAAAAGTTAAAGAAGTAGCTTTCATCTTACTTAATGAAGAAAAATGTGTAGCAACCCCATCAGCCGAATGTAGAGGGTTTTTGTTACCTATACTAAAATAAGAAGACAACAACAAGAATATACTAACAATAGCGGATTAACAGAAAGTCGGAAACATATCAGCTACAACAAAAAGCAAGCTATTGCCTACAAGATCGAGGCAAAGTAAGTTAACCATGCATTTTCAAAAAACGTAACCTTTTAACAACTTTTTTGGTTATACATTTTCACAAATTTGTTAAAAACGTATTTCTCAAGTGGAAATAGAAAAGTCAAACATTAGTTAAAACTTTAATTTTCATTACAATCAGTTAATCATTTTCTTGTGGATATTCCAAAAAAAATTGTCTATTTATATTTCTTCGTACATAGTTATCACTAACGTTTGTTTAATTAACTATGCCAAGTACAACAATAATATATGTATTTAATTAATAAATTAATATAAATAAAAATAGAAAATAAAAATGTGTATTATATTATACAGTATGGTGCAAATGAAATGAATAAATTCGTTATTTCGTAAATCCGTGATTTTAAGGGAAAAAACCCGAAACCGGTCAGTTTTTATTTTTAAATTATGATATTTTGGCATATATATTATACGAGTGACGTCATCCATATGGGCGTGATGACGTAATAGATGATTTTTTTAAATGAGAATAGGAGTCGTGTGCTAGCTCATTGGAAAGATAATTCAATTTTCTATGCACTAATATAAACATTAACATGATTATTTATACAGGGTGGCCAGAAAATTATTTTTGAATTGAATTAATTGAGAAAAAAAGAAAAATGTATGTAATTTATTTAATTCAAAATATAGTTTGCCGCTATCGGAAATCAGAAAATAATGTTTATTTCACAAATAAACATTGCTTTTCGTTTAAATTAAATGTTTTATTTATTTGCGAAATAAACATTTTTTTCTTGCAACAGTAAACAGGACCACTAGGCCGTGAGGCACCTGCCTCGGGCCCGCATTTTAATGGGGCCCAGAAAGATCACCAAAAGAAATTTTTTTATTGCAATAACAAAATTAATAAATTTTCAATTTACGAAATGTCGAATTTTCAAATTTTATTTTACGAACAGGAAATGATAAATGATGCGATGTTCAAGCAACTTCACCTGTCAGGTCACAAGTACATTTCCGTCATATCCTATAGAAAACGACAATGTCAGAAACTTTTTTTCTAACGATAAGTATAGGGGATTAGTCAAAACAATTAAATTTGGAATTTCAACAATATTTTATAAATAATCGACCGAATCAATATAAGTATTGATAAAATTAGTGAATGTGTTACACAACTGGATAATAATAAAAGCAGACATTTGCAAAGTTCGATTTTTTCTAAAATGAAAGCTAATGGGGAAGAAATTTGTCCAAGAACGGTCTATTCTTTTATGGTTTAACAACCAAATTATTTACAAAAGGAAATGACATTTATAAGTACATATGTATACAGTGTGTCGCATTTAAGATGAATACAGTCCTATATTTTGGCTATCAAAATAAATACAGATTTGAAGTTTTGCACAGTCAGACAGGTGGAATGTTCACATTTTTTAAGATACACAGCTGAAATTTAAATTTTAAACGCAGCCTACTGCGACTGCACAAACAGGGTAAATTGTCGATATTTTGCTTAGCGTCAGAGATATCTGAAAAATTTATTTGAAAATATTTTTCCAAATATTATTCTAACCCCACATAACAAATTTCATGACAAAATTCGCACTTTATTTTTTCATTATTTGTAGTCAGGACCCTAAAACTTAAAATTGGCTGTCCCGAGGCCCGAGTTACATCTCGGAACAGATGAATTTTAAGGTTCTGACTACAAATACTAAAAAAAAACAAAAAGTGCGAATTTTGTCATGCAATTTGGTATGTGGGGTTAGAATAAGATTTGGAAGTACCTACTTTTTCAAATAACTTTTTCCGATATCTCTAACGCGAAGCAAAATATAGAAAATTTACACTGTTTGTGGATTCGCAGTAGGCCGAGATTAAAATTTAAATTTCAGTTGAGTATCTTAAAAAATGTGAACCTTCAACCTGTATGACTGCAAAACTTCAAATCTGTATTTATTTTGATGGCCGAAATACAGAGCTGTCTTCATCTAAAATTCGACACACTGTACTTAAACAATGTTTAATTGTTTAAATATAAATTTGATTAATTTTTTATAAAATGAAATTTCTGGTGCAACTATATTTCTATTCAATAATTAATTCATTTAAAAAAAATATTATCATTATTATTATTAAATCATATTTAGGGTCCTGAAAATTGTGTAGTGTCTCGGGCCTGATTTGAAGTAAAATAGACTCTGACAGTAAAATGTATTGCCAATTAAATAAATTACACAAATTCTTCTTTTTTTGCCATTAATTTAATTAAAAAAAAAATTTGGGCACCATTTAGAAATATGTATGTTATTGTTTATATTACTGAATAGAGAAATAAATAACCTTTCAAATGAGGTAGCACACAACCCCTTATCTCACTGAAAAAAAATCATCGATTACGTCATCACGCCCAGATGGATGACGCATGACGTCACTTGTATGATATGTATGCCAAAATATCATAATTTAAAAATAAAAATCGACCTGTTCCGCATTTTTCTTAAAATCATCGGTTTATGAAATAACGAATTTATTCCTTTCATTTGCACCATACTGTATAATAAATAGTAAGTATAAATTTATAGTGAATTAGTTAATAATTTATAAATTATATAATTTATAGTATAAATAATATAAGTATAGTGAATATAATGTTTTGTTAATATTCTACTATCCAGGCAATTATTTTAGAAAATTTGCATTGAAAATAATGGCGCAATGCGTATACTCATCAGGAGCCCCGAATGGCAGCGGGCATCATCAACAGTAATCTGATACATAATTTAATCAAATTAATGCTTCGCAAATGTTTCCAGCTGACTACCGAGGATCAAAGTGACAAAATTTACCCTGAACTTGTGTCAATGGGCTAATTGACATAGTAGTATCAAAGGTGGGCCCACTGACGCCCTCCATCAAATTATAGACTAGCTTCGCGTTGGGGGTGTAATTACAGCCCGACTCCAAGAAAATTGCTTCAAAAATATATTCCGTCGCGCTGCGGCTGCTCTCTTTTTCTCGTTCATGCCCTTGTCGCTCTTTCAATCAGGAATATTTTATCCGTTTCAACAAGTGTTTACAGTTAATATCAGATTTAGTGAAATTTTACGAAAATAAAAATTGTAATAAAGAGAGCTCGGATTTATAGTCACCAAAAATTGAAGAAAAAAATGTTTATGTAAAATTCAAAAATTTTTGTATACAATTTTGTATCGACATTTAGTCATTTAACCAGTTTCAATAGTTTTTCTAAAGGGATATCTAAAGTACGGGTAAATAATAAACTGTCTGGCAGCTTTGAAATCAACAGTATACTCAAACAGGGTGATGGGTTATCTCCACTACTTTTTAACCTTGTATTAGAGAAAGCCGTGAGGTCGGCCGAAATAAAAACAGAACTGCTATCGGTTTAAGCTCCCAAGCTATTACTAGCATACGTAGATGACATTGATCATTGATCTCGTTGGAGACTCCATCCTATCCATAAATGACATATTCAACAAGGTGGAAGGAGCAACAAAGAATTCGCAATTCATCTAATTTGCCATAGACTAGAAGTCTGCTGACTTCTTGTTGCTAGGTATATACAAATTTTCAATCCTTATTTTTTTATATTTTTTGTAATATTAAGGTAATAATATAGGCCATTGATTATATACTGTAGAAAGGAACTACGGCGTTAACGGGGTTTTATTATTTCATATGGTCAATGGACCTCTAAATATGAAAAACCGCGGAGTGCTGCCATTTAAAGGGGTGCGTTTTTTGAGAAAGGGGTGAATTAGTCCCTAGGAACAGTGTGCATTAGGGTGAGTTCTATGCACTTTTGGTACAAACACGTCTACACAAAAATTATTCCAGATTAAATTTACTGTCGAAATATCAGCTTTTAAAGTCAAACATATTTTTTTTTCCAAATATATATTTAAAAAAAAGCAAAAAAACACGAAACAAAGCAATTTTTTTTGCCCCATAACTTTTTTCCACGGGGATATAGGTTTAGCCATTGTTCCACAGAAAAAAAAACCATACTTTCTCTTTAAAATTACGTTTGGTAGAGGTCTTTACGATTTACAATTTCCGAAATATGATTTTTCAAAGTTCCCACTCACAGCATTTTTGCGCCATTATTTCGCAAACATTGTTCTGTAACTTTTTTCTACACATTTCTAGGTATATGTAATGGTACATTTAGTAGGAAGAGAAGTCAATTACCATTAAAATTGTCTATTGTATAAGGTTGTACGACTATTTTTAAGCAAGTTATGATTTTTCAAAGTTTTATACTTTTAACGATTTTTGATTTTTTTTACGATTATTTTTATATTTCTCATTTATAAATTTTTTCTTCTACATTAAGGTATATAAATTGCTGAATACAAAAGAAAGCTTATTTTCTTTGCTTTAAAATGGTGTAGATATTGTAAAAAATTCTAGGACTATTTTTAAACAAGATATTCTTAGGATATCCAAGGGTATCCATAATTTGAGAAAAATTTTGAATTTTTTTTTTCAGTTAGAATAATATAATTGCATATTAGAACATAACTTCTAATTCCAAATAACTTTTCTTAATAACACTTTTCCATATTGTGAAATATAAAGGTACTTTACTCTCTTGCTAAATTCATATTTTTTAACATACCTCATATACTATTGATAAAATTTGAAATGTGATAATTGCATCTTAGGTTTTAGGCTATGCAGAACATTTTATAAAGAATAATTTTTTTTCATAAAATTAATAATAAAAAAGTTTTCCATATGGTGCCAACTTAGTGGGACATATTGCATTGTGTACATGTCACATTTTGAAAAAATATATCTTGTTTAAAAACAATCATAATTTTTTTCAAATTATAAAAAATAAGATCTACCTAAATGTAGAAGAAAAAAGTTATAATGAGAATTTTAAAAATAATCGTAAAACATATCAAAAACCATCAAAAGTATAAAATTTTGAAGAACTATATCTTGCTTTAAAATAGTTATACAACCTTCTACAATAGACCATTCTAAATGCAATTGACTTTTCTTCCTAAATATATGTACATACCAATGCATATACCTATAATACTTAAAACTGCGTAGAAAAAAGTTACAGAACAATGTTTGCGAAATAATAGGGAAAATAACTCAAAAATACTGTGAGTGGCGAACTTAAAATCATATTTTGGAAATTATAAATCATAAAGACTTTTGACAAACGTCATTTTAAAGAAAAATGATAGTAACTTTTTTTCTTTAAAGCACTGCCTATAACTATAATTCCCGTGGAAAAAGTTATGGGGCAAAAAACAAAATTGCTTCCTTTTGTGTTTTTTTTTTGTATTTTTTTTAATATATTTTTATAAAAAAAATATTTTTGACTTTAAATGGTAATATTTCGATAGTAAATTTAACCTAGAACAATTTTCTGTTGACATGTTTGTTTGTATCAAAAGTACATTGAACTCACCCTAATGCACCCTAGTGCCTCGGGACTAATTCACCTCTTTCTCAAAAACGCACCCTTTTAAAAGATAGAACTCCGCGGTTTTTTTATATTTAGAGGTCCATTGACCATATGAAACGATAAAACCCCGTTAACGTTGTAGTTGCCTTTAGCTCTCTTATTTTGAACATAATCAATAGCCTAATATGAAGAAAATAAATTTTGTCATATTTATTTTTTCTTATAAAAATTTAAACTTAATTTATGGCTTATCCATAAAATTTCAACTTAGGCCCCGCTCTTTCAATCATTACTCATATTTCTCGGAATAAAAATTATTTTTATATCTACGTACCAACACCAAATTATAACACCATATTATTCTCCGTCCTTATCTGACACGTTCTATCAAAACAAAACAAAAACAAAGGATGGTCGATGTTCATTTCAAAAATAATTTATATCGATGGGATTGTTGTTCCAGGTAATTTATCTGTTCGTGTTTATTATATAGGACAGTTTCTTCTGTGAAAGTCTTTTAGATATATCAAAAAGGCATCAGAAATAATTAAAAAGGCTCGATTCTCCTTAACCAGTCCCATAAATTTAGATTTGATTTTTCGGCCGATAAAAATCGGAGACTATTAGAAGTAGATTTTGATGCCATATATCAATTTCGTATGGAAATATATATTTGAATGTTGCTTCCGTCAATATAAGGACAATATATTAGGAAAATATTTTATAAACATGAAATATACACTAATTATGGTAGATCTACTGGAAAAAGACAGCACGATCACTCAAAAAAATTTAGTTCGTAATATTGATTAACAGAGATTACTGAATAGTATTTCGTTGTAACAACAATTTAATTTGTTGTTTCAACGAACTTTTAGACATTGACGAATGTATTTGGTTATTGTCACAATGATTGAATAATAATTGTGAGAATAACTAGAGTACATTAATCAATAACACTCAATTTATTCAGCCAATAACTTAGTTTCGTATATTTAATAAATACTGTTAATTCTGGCAGCAACTCACGTTCTTGATTTCGTAGATGACAAGCAATTACCTTGGTTTAACGTGACAACGTACAGATTTCATTAAAACAATGTACAAATGTTGTTAATATAGAGTAATATATGATTATTGAATAGATGCAAATTGATTGTTGTGACAACGAATTCATTAATCAATCTACTACTGCATTTAATACCGACAATCAATGCGTTTATTGTGACAATAATCGTAGTTGTTGAGACAATAAATGTTTTGCTTGACCATTTGAAAGTTAACGGCTTTTCCTTATCGTGATACCCCTAGCTTCTCTGTGTTCCGAAGTGCCGAATAATAATTGCATTTCGTTTTCAAGTGTAGTTTGTAGTAGAAGGAAGTTTTTGTGTGTCTATTATCGTGAAATTTCGGTCGAATTATTTTTAAATGTATTAATTTTTTTCGAATCCTGACAAAACTAATTATTATTTTTGAAAATTTAAATGCAAAATAAAATATTACAGTATTATCGAGGGTCTGAAATCCCTGAGAACCTCTATAATGATTATTTTAATAAGTCACAGGGGTGAAAAAGAGAAAATTTAGTATGATTTTTAATTTCAAATAGGCATACCATTTAACAGAAACTTTTTGTTTATTCTAAGGGACTTTCTGTCCTCGGTAATAATGTAATATTTTATTCTGCGTTTAAATTTTTCAAAAATACTTATTAGTTTTCTCAGAATTCCAAAAAAAATGAATGCGTTTAAAAAGAATTCGATCGAAATTTTGCATCTGCGCTCTCAAAAAGGATTAAAGTGTTATACATTTTTGGAATCACTATTTCAAACGCTTTTAAATAAGCTGTCACATGACGTACTTTCCTATTAAAAAAAAATCAAAGTTACGCCGCGCCTGTCACCTGAAGAGGGATCGTGTAAAGTTCGAAACATTGATGTTATAATATACTTTGATTATTTTAAAAATCGACCTGTCCGAGCGTTTTGCTTATTGCTAAAAATAAATAAGTTAATAAGGGGGCGGGGGGAGTGTAACACTTATTCCAGTACACTGTATAAGTGAAATCATATGAAAAATCACACAGTGTAAAGTCCTTTAGGTTAAGGACAAAAAAGGGGATTTAAAAAATGATTATTAATCAATTAATATCATACCTTGGGCTATTGCATTCAGTAATTATTAATATAAAATACGTTCATAGTAGGAATGAACGAAACTGATTGTAAGAATGAATAGAATTGATTGTAAGAAAAACCATATTTATTGTGGGAATGAACGGAATTAATTATAACAATAAACGGAAATAATTGTAGAAATAAACGAAATACGTTAGGAGAAATAACACTGTTATTGACACAACGAATAGTTTTCGTCGGTCAATTAACGACGTTGTTGTTTCAATAAATAGTGTTCGTTGACTCAGTGAACAGAGTTCGTAATACCAATAAAGTGATATTATGGTATACATAATGAATGTTCATCCATTCAATAAACGTAATACATTGGCTCAACGAACGAAAATAATGAATTGATGAACATCGTTTTGTTGTCCCAATAAAACCAAGAATTGGACAAATTTTAAGTATTGCGTTTGTTGTCTGAATTAACATTTTTATTGATATTACGTACCTTTTTCGTTGAGTGATTAATTACAAAATGAGTACCTACGGGATAAGTAGACAGTACTTAATTAATTACCAGAAAACGGCAGTTCTCGACAGTGGCCCACAACCCCAACAACAATACCCTACAAGCGACACTACATTACACGAATTTTCGATTTTCTAAATCTGACTGAATTGAAAATTGGGCCAACCATACGTTAACCATCCATTTTGGTCCAAGGGTGTGGATTTTACGGCCCTTCCTATTTGGGGTCTGTTTTTCGTTCTCGTCCCCAAAACTCACATAAATTTCAAAAATTAAAGTCCGACCTTTGCGGCTTCTGATAGTACTGATCATTATCTTTCCAACGCATGTCTAATTTTGATAATCGGTTATACTACTATTCAAAAGTTACCGAGCTCAGAAATATGACTCAATTTCTATTTAAAAAAGGGAAAATGTTTGTGGGTATGTATGTGGAAAAGTTAAACCAATCTGAATTTTTTTTCTGTGTTTGAAGAGGGGGTCAGGGCCGATTCAGAACCGGTGTAGTTTGTGACTTTTGACCACCCATAAGCCAGCTATAGGACTTGGTAGGTACAAAACGGCATATTTTTTGGGGGTATATATCTTCGGTTCAAGAAGAGACAGAAGAGCCGCAAATACACCAAATCAATGGTGTTGAGTTAAGCTTTCAAATGGTGTTTAAGCCGTCAGGATCAGACATGCACACGGATCAGTATAGCCAAAAAACTGGAAAACTAAACTTTTAAAATTTTGGTTTTTCGACAATTACTCAAAATTTCAACCTACGAATTGCGTCAATACCTGAGTGTTTGTAGAAGGACTCTGGGCGAATCTAACGGTGAAGGTATACTAGATATCCGAGAAAATTCGATTTTTTAAGTTATAGGCTTCATAAATATGATCAAATCTATTTCCTATGGGAAAAACGGTTTTTCAAGCTCAATAATTCCTGTAATACCTTTAGTTATCATACTTGACCTTAGATGCATCAGATACTACTTGTCAATACGTTTCAAACTCATGTTTAGTGGTCAAAATTGGTTAAGCCGTCTAGAAGTTATTAAGCTATAAAAGTATAATCCAATTAACCATTATTCCCGAAATGGTTTATGTAGTTGTAGTGGTTACGACGCTAAATTTGATCTAACAACGGGCAATCCTAGTTCATTTACCGACCATCCCAATATTTTTTTCAATCTATTTCGAATAGAAAAAAATCTAGTGTACATTCGATGGACACTTAACGTAAAAGCTTAACGTGTAATCGAGAAACATTGCATTTAACTTCATACATTTAATTTATAAATAACTTTGAAAAACTCCTGACACAAGAATAAAAAAACCGCTAAGCGCCATAAAAATGAGTGGCGCATACAACATTCCAGCTACAAAAGATCTCATATGAATATTACGTGGCGCGAAAATGAATTTTCATTTTGATGCAAAATAAAATTCTAGTTTTATTTAAAAATATTGTTCCATAATATTTGCTAAATTTGAAGTAAACGCGCCACAAAAGAGCTTCAAACTTCAAACTGTATCAAATGTATTACTTTTTGTGGCACGTTTTACTTCAAATTGAGCAAATATTATGAAAAATTTTTTTAAATAAAACTAAAATTTTATTTTGCATCAAAATGAAAATACATTTTCGCTCCACGTAATATTCAAATTAGATCTTTTATAGCTGGAATATTGTATGCGCCACTCATTTTTACGGCGCTTAGCCGTTTTTTGTTCTTGTAGAATAGACAGTACATTTTTCAATAATTTTTGTCCGCATTCCTCCTTTTTAGTTATTTGCTCAGCTCAAAGTAGCACTTGTCCCAATCAAAACTATGATTCTATTATTGATTTCTTCTGAGACGATGTTTTTATTGGCAATGTGAAAAACTTTATACGTGAGTTCTTTTTCTACCGAAAATCTGGAGTTATCAACCATTAAATTACAATAATTATTTATAAATTTTCTATCAGATTTTGATGCTATTATAATTTTCATTTTTCCTTACTTATTCGCTGGCCCAAATGTTGAGTTATTTAAAAAGGTGGTAAGCCTTAGTTTAACTTATTTGTTATAAAAGGCAATTTTAAGATTTACTTATTACAAATTGTTTTTCTGTTGTCTAATTTGGCGTATATTATCGTTTTCTTTAGAAAATATTACAGATCTACAAAGAATTTTAGATAAGGTTGTTGCAACGAGTGAAGAATTTGGTCTGTCACTAAACATAAAGAAAACAAAATTCATGGTTATATCAATGAAACATTTTAGAAACATTAATCTACACGTAAATAATAAGACGATAAAACGATTTCAGAATTATACCTATTTAGGGACAAACATTAATGAAATAAACGATTATACCAAAGAAATCAGAGTTATAATAGAAAAGGCTAGAAGTGCATTCAATAATATGAAATAAATATTATGTAGTAGAGACCTCAGCCTAAGGCCAGCGTCCACAGACCCGCATCGTACGCATCGGACGCATCGTACGCAACGGATTTTAGTTTGCCTTGTACAGAAACTTATGTAACCGCGTCCACTGATCCGCATCGTACGGATCGCATTATCGGAAATAATTGTAAGGCAAACTAAATCCGTTGCGTACGATGCGTACGATGCGGGTCTGTGGACGCTTAGAAAACGAGTACTAAAGTGATGTGTATTTTCTGTTCTTGTGTATGGTGTGGAGACACGGACTCTTAATAAACAATATCTCAATAAATTGGAAGCATTTGAAATGTGGACATATCGAAGAATGCTGAGACAGACAGAATAACCAATAAAGAAGTACTAAGAAGAATAGAGAACAGCAAGGAGATACTAGATTCCATCAAAATAAGAAAACTTCGGCGTCTGGGTTATATAACACGTAGTGACAGATATGAATTCCTAAAATCAATAATGCAGGGAAAGAGTCCAAGAAGGCGCAGTATTGTTAGAAGAAAAATGTTCTGGCTGCAATGATCATTGCCTACCTTCGTCGCAACGTAAAGAAGAAGATCGATTTCTTCATTAAGACTATTTGAAAGACAAAACATATCTCTAACGTAGAACGCAATGTTTGCTAAGTATTTAAAAATATCGGTTTAAATTAGTAGAGCTGAAAATGAAAGCAGAGGAAGAAAGGAAAAAGATAATTTATATTTATTAGTACTAAATACCTCTAAATGGATGATTTAACTCACTATCCGTTATTCAAGCCCCAACCACTTTCTCAAACACCTCAAACGTAATGCAAGTAACACTTTATCAACATATTTGCCCAGTCCATTAGTCTTAGAAATTAACAACAAAATTTGAGGTCTACTAATAAACGGTTTTTCTTTCTTTATTTTTCACCCCTCAAAAGGAACACGCGAATATGTGGTTGAACGCACTTCATACTTTGCCATATGCCGTGCCACTAATTGGTTACGGATCACTTGAATAATAAGCCTGTTGGCTGTTCTAGTATATCGAAACTGATAGGTAATGACTTGATCGTTTCTACGTTTACAAAAATTTGCGTATTGCTGAAATGCGTTCATTATAAATGCAACCAAGTGTCTATGTAGATTAAAATTAACTTTTGTGTGTCTTTATATAAATGGCATAAGTTCTGGTAGGAACGTCAGAAAAAATTTAAAATTTACATCTAATCTTTACTTTTTTCTGACACGAACTTATTTAGCTCGTAGACAACTTATTCTCTTTCTCTTCTTAGTTCAGGTGGGACTTAATATCTGGCACTTGACTGTAAGACCTTTGTACTATAGGTATCTTGTTTTTCCATATTTTCCACTCTAATTTCCAATTAACTCCAAGTCCTATGGCCTCAATGAAGGCCAACAGTTTCCTTATTGATAGTTTTAGGATCTCTTCTGGTTTAATTTTCAGTTGAACAAGGAATTACTACTTCATATCGCTTAGCATATTCCAATGGCATAGTATGTGTCTCTTCTTCTATTTCGCAGTTTGTGCACCATGCTTCATTTACCTTATCTAGTTTTCGGTGGAAGAGGGGATATGACATGTCGACAGTGCTTCTTATGGTGACATAATTTGTAAGCCGTCCCTCATGGGCGATAAATTCAGTTCTTCTTCTTAACTATATTTTCTTACCTTAGTAACGAAATCCACCCCTCTTTTTGACCAGATCCTTTGGAAAAACAAATAATCTATATATCCTTCTTTCACTATAAGTAGTGTTTACACTCCGGGTCAAAACACGTTACCATTTTTATTATACAAAATACAACGGCTAACATAAGTTCCTAACCTTTGCTTGGTGAATATCACTAAAGAAATGGGTTTTCATAGAAATTTAAGACCGAATTATGCTGGTATTATTTTAAAAACACAGAAGCAGAAAGCAGCAGAGGAAGGAAAATTTCAACTTTATGTAAATATGTTATAGGTGTTTTCGTACACGATAATGTCCAGTCACCATTTCGGTGACCGTTATGGTTTATTGAGGTTTATCAAATTATCCGTGCGTTTTTTATCAATATTTTGTAACTAGAAAGAAGAAGATCTATTGGAGTGGATGCAAGGAGAGTGATAAACTCCAACAGACGTAGGAAAAAAAGATTTACTAAGTGTAACAATGGAACACAAATGGATGGCTTCTACGTTGAAGAAGCCGAAGTAACTAGAATACTACTTTGCAGTAGTACTTGTATGGAACTATGCAAATGAAAACAGTATACTTGATAGAGAAAGGGGATGAAAAAATTATGAATAGATAGATGTAACTTGAATGGCTAGCTAAGTATGCAAGAGAATGGCCACTTGACACTCAAGGAAGGATCCGGCCAATTTGCACGCCTATTTTGGCCAGACAGTAAATTAAAGAAAATGACAATGATGGCTAGAAGAGGAGATATTAAGATAATGTTCAGAAAATAGATGGGGTAAATATAATACTATAATAGAAATAAAATAAATTTTGGGCGCCAGAAGAGGGCTAACTAGGTTAACGCGCTTCCAGGTATTCTACGCTGCTATAGGGTATATTAAATTTGTAATAAAAGTATATTAAATGTACCAATCTAATGGAGTAATAAGAGAAAAAAAATATGCACAATAAATGTATATTTATTAAATATAACTATTACATTTTCACAATCTCTGAGTTAAAACAAGTTACTAGTATGTGACTCTAACATGACAAGAAATGATACTAATGGAAATTTTTTACAAAATTACTGTAAAAAGGTAATATACGAGTAATTTCAATGAGGTTAGAAAATTTAAATAAGGGTACCTCTAATACAGAAAGTACAACTTACACCTAGGTTAGTAGAACCTTCACCAAATAATAATTGTACGTTTATAATACGTACACCTTAATTAAATACTACCTGATACTATAAATAATATATAATGGACAGGCACAAGCCTTTATCTAATAAATAAACCTACGGTTGGATACAACAGATCCTTTTTCTAACTCGTAGTTTATAATAATGACTTAACAAGTGAAACCAAACTCTATTCTGAGGGAATAGAGCCCAGAAGTTTATATGAATTTAATAAGTTAAAGTTAAATAAAGTTAATAATTGAAATTTTGAATAATATTTGAAGTTATTTGAGGGATTTAATTTAAAATAGACTAAAATAATGAAATAAGTTTAAATAGTTATGTAAAAATGGAAACCAGCATAAAAATAGTCAAAATAAGAGTACCTACAAATATTGTAGGGGAAAATATACACTACTATAAATACTACCTGCTACTATAAATAATATATAGATAACTCAATGTGAGTTGGACAGGCACAAGCCTTTATCTAATAAATAAACCTACGGTTGGATACAACAGATCCTTTTTCTAACTCGTAGTTTATAATAATAACTTAACAAGTGAAACCAAACTCTATTCTGAGGGAATAGAGCCCAGAAGTTTATATGAATTTAATAAGTTAAAGTTAAATAAAGTTAATAATAACAAGTGAAATGTTGAATAATATTTGAAGTTAATTTGAAGAATTTAATTTAAAGTAGACTAAAATAATGAAATAAGTTAAATAGTTACATAGAAAGGGAAACCAGCATAAAAATAATCAAAATATGAGTACCGACAATTATTGTAGGGGAAAATATCTGAGCTCAGAGATCTTTACCTAAGAGATTGCACAGTATTGGGGAACGCTATCAATTAAATATTATGTTGTTAAAAAAAAATACTATAAAAATATAAAGCAGGAAAAATTTGTGTGCAATTGAACTATAAAAAAATGTACTAAATATCGCAAAAAACAGTCTGTCTTTACTAAGAGCACATCAAATGTCCCCAAACAAACCCTTTTTACACAATCTTCGAGTTGAGGTAATGAGCACCCAAGGGTGCTAACTCTCGCTTGCAGCTGTCCTGCTGGAGGTACAGGAGAGGAAGACTGGTGGAAAGCAGCTGGAGGTACTCAAGACTGGTTTAAAGCAGCTGGAGGTACTCAAAAGAAAAAGTAGATGGAAATAATCCAGGCTGGTCGCCTAGTAATTGTTTCTCTCGGAGTGGTCCGGCCTTGGTGTTGTTGTTAGGTGGTTTTAAGATTTCATGGTAGGTGCGGGGCGGAGCTCATTGTATATATGCTCTAAAATTCTTCAAATTCACACTGTCCACGGATGCTGGATAACTTCACTATAATATTTACTTCAATCTTTAATAAATTTGGAACTTAGAATTACAGGAAAATAATTTCGCTCAACGACCCGCACGCTACTCAAACAGACCACTCGAGAACCATGGCGCGTTCCAAAGCCCAAGTTCCTGGCTGCAATCCTTCGTACCCCTCTCCTAATCATTAGCTGTCAACGCGAGGAAACCAATGTTGCCACGTTTAAATGTGACGTCAGCAAGCATTTAACAATTATGTGATTGGTTTACGTTGTATCTTAATAAACGTTAAAAGAAGTTAATCCCGAAAATATTTAAATAATATTTTCAATGATTAAATACTATCTTCCCATCAATAATTGATTCTATAAGGGGCGGAACGTCACAATTTTTCATAATTTTCTTAGTTTGGATTTGCTCTTGAGTGGCCCTCCATTTCTTTTGATGATTCCTTATCTTCAGCTACTTCTGAACTTTTTGTAGCGTATTTAAGATACATCAAAATTTTGCCAAATAGATATTTATTTTAAATTGTTTAAAAAAACTACTCGGTTAAATAAACAATTCACAAATTATCCAATTGTATTTTAATAAATGTGCAACGATGTACCCCATATTAAAAAAAAATCAATTTTTGTTGATTAGAACCGGAGATACTGCGACTTTTATAGATTTCAAAGTTATGAATTCAGTTAAATTAGAGAACGGCAGTTCTCGCCAGTGGCGCACACCCACACCCCCTACACGCGACAAATTTTCAATTTTCTAAATCTGACGGAATTGAAAATTGTACCAAATCCCATCTTAAAGTTCAAGACAAGACTCACCCATTCATATATCAACAATCCATTTTGGTCCAAGAGTGTGGATTTTACGGTCCTTCCTATTGAGGGCCTGTTTTTCGTTCTCGTCCCCAAAACTCCCAAAAATTTCGAAAATTTAAGTCCGACCTTTGCGGCTTCTAATAGTACTGATCATTACCTTTTCAACTCATGTCTAAATTTGAAAATCGGTTATACCATTCAAAAGTTAACGAGCTCAGAAATATGACTCAATTTCTATTTAAAAAAGGAAAAATGTTTGTGGATATGTACCTATGTATGTGGCTGGAAAAAATAAACCGATCTGATTTTTTTTCTGTGTTTAAAGAGGGGGTCAGGGCCGATTCAGAACCGGTGTAGTTTGTGACTTTTGATCACCCATAAGCCAGCTATAGGACTTGGTAGGTACAAAACGGCATATTTTTTGGGGATATAATATCTTCGGTTCAAGAAGAGACAGCAGAACCGCAAATACACAAAATCAATAGTGTTGAGTAAATTTTTTAAATGGTGTCTAAGCCTTCAGCATCAGACATACACTGAAATCGCCGAAAAACTGAGAAACTAAACTTTGCAAATTTTGGTTTTTCGACAATTACTCAAAATTTCAACCTACGAATTGCGCCAATAACTGAGCGTTTGTAGTCGGACTCTAGACGAATCTGACGGTGTATACCTCATATCCGGGAAAATTCGAATTTTTAAGTTATAGGCTTCATAAATATGATCAAATCTATTTCCTATGGGAAAAACGGTTTTTCAAGCTCAATATTCCTGTAATAGCTTCAGTTATCATACTTGGCTTTAGAATCAGATACTACTTGTCAATACGTTTTAAACTCATGTTTAGTGATCAAGACCGGTTAAGCCGTTTAGAAGTTATTAAGTTACAAAACATAATAAAATTAACGATTATTCCCGAAATGGGCAATCCGAGTTCATTAACCGGCCATCCCAATAAATTTTTTCAATCTATTTCGAATAGAAAAAAATCTAGTGTACATTCGATGGACACTAGATTATTTGGGAGATAATGCGACAAAGGCGACCATTTATAAAGCTTAACGTGTAGTCGAGAAAAATTGCAGTCAACTTCATACATTTAATTTATAAAAAAAACTGACAATATTCAAGCTACAAAAAGATCTGATATGAATGTGGCGCGAAAATGTATTTTCATTTTGATGGAAATAAAAATTTTAGTTTTATTTTAAAAGATTTTTCCATAATAATGCTAAATTTGAAGTAACCGCGCCACAAAAGAGTTTCAAAATTCAAACTCTATCAAAGTTACTCTTTTGTGGCGCGTTTTACTTCAAATTTAGCAAATAATATGGAAAAATCTTTTAAAATAAAACTAAAATTTTATTTTGCATCAAAATGAAAATACATTTTCTCGCCACGTAATATTTATATCAGATCTTTTGTAGCTGGAATAATGTATGCGCCACTCATTTTTACGGCGTTTAGCCGTTTTTTATTCTTGTATTGTATTTACATGAGTTAGCCACAGTTGATTGAAACGACAATTAAATTTTTGCCTAAAAAAATTTGACGTTTCGATTTCCACTCTAAGGAAATCATTTTCAAAAAAGATAGATCATTAAAGAAATTGTGTTAAAAAGGGTAAAAGGGTATAGGTATTATGTAACTGCTAAGGGTGTTGAAGTGGTTATGGCTGTGGCTAACTCGATATTAACACAATATATAATTTAGACATGCCACAAGAAAACAGCTTTTTTTCTCAATTTTTGAGATATTCAAATAAAAGGTGAAAATCGCTTCTAATCGCGTTTAAACCCTATTTAAGGTATTTAAGTACTCAGTTTTTGAAATATTAAAATAAAAGGTGAAAATGGCTTCTAATCGCGTTTAAACCCACTCCATCAAGTTAGCAGAACAAAGTCAGCAGAACACAGTTATTCTTATACCATAATTGAGTGTAAATTAAATGCTAATTTAATGTTCCAAGAAAAAATTTATTGCTCTTCTTCTTTAAAAGTTATCGCATGTTCTGCTAACTTGAGACTCAAGCTAGCAGAACACTAGGTCAAAAATTTGATAAATCATTTATAATTGAATGCCAAAGTATTCTCTGAATTAAATGCTAATTTAATGTTCCAAGAAAACATTTATTGCTCTTCTTTTTTAAAAGTTATCGCATGTTCTGCTAACTTGATAATCAAGCTAGCAGAACACTAGTTCAAAAATTTGATAAATCATTTATAATTGAATGCCAAAGTATTCTCCAAATTAAATGCTAATTTAATGTACCAAGAAAAAATTTATTGCTCTTTTTTTTTAAGTTATTGCATGTTCTGCTAACTTGAGAAACAAGCTAGCAGAACACTGGGTCAAAAATCTGATAAATCAATTATAATTGAATGCCAACGTATTCTCTGAATTAAATGCTTATTTATTGTTCCAAGAAAATATTTATTGCTCTTCTTTTTAAAAGTTATCGCATGTTCTGCTAACTTGAGAATCAAGCTAGCAGAACACTAGGTCAAAAATTTGATAAATCATTTATAATTGAATGCCAAAGTATTCTCTGAATTAAATGCTAATTTAATGTTCTAAGAAAAAATTTATTGCTCTTCTTCTTTAAAAGTTATCGCATATTCTGCTAACTTGATAACCAAGCTAGGAGAACATTAGGTCAAAAATTTGATAAATCATTTATAATTGAATGCCAAAATATTCTCTAAATTAAATGCTAATTTAATGTTCCAAGAAAAAATTTATTGATCTTCTTCTTTAAAAGTTATTGCATGTTCTGCTAACTTGAGAATCAAGCTAGCAGAACACTAGGTCAAAAATTTGATAAATCATTTATAATTAAATGCCAAAGTATTCTCTGAATTAAATGCTAATTAAATGTTCCAAGAAAAAATTTATTGCTCTTCTTTTTTAAAAGTTATCGCATATTCTGCTAACTTGAGAATCAAGCTAGCAGAACACTAGGTCAAAAATTTGATAAATCATTTATAATTGAATGCCAAAGTATTCTGTGAATTAAATGCTAATTTAATGTTCCAAAAAAAATGTATTGCCTTTCTTCTTTAAAACTTACTCTGCCATTTAATTATAAATGATTTATCAATTTTTGAACTACTGTTCTGCTAGCTTGATTATCAAGTTAGCAGAACCTGCGATAACTTTTAAAAAAGAAGAGCAATAAATTTTTTCTTGGTACATTAAATTTGCATTTAATTCAGATAATACTTTGGCATTCAATTATAAATGTTTTATCAATTTTTGAACTACTGCTCTGCTAGCTTGATTATCAAGTTAGCAGAACCTGCGATAACTTTTAAAGAAGAAGAGCAATAAATTTTTTCTTGGAACATTAAATTAGCATTTAATTTAGAAAATACTTTGGCATTCAATTATAAATGATTTATCAAATTTTTGACCTAGTCTTCTGCTAGCTTGATTATCAAGTTAGCAGAACATGCGATAACTTTTAAAGAAGAAGAGCAATAAATTTTTTCTTGGAACATTAAATTTGCATTTAATTCAGATAATACTTTGGCATTCCATTATAAATGATTTATCAAATTTTGAACTACTGCTCTGCTAGCTTGATTATCAAGTTAGCAGAACCTGCGATAACTTTTAAAGAGAAGAGCAATAATTTTTTTCTTGGAGCATTAAATTAGCATTTAATTTAGAAAATACTTTGGCATTCAATTATAAATGATTTATCAAATTTTTGACCTAGTGTTCTGCTAGCTTGATTATCAAGTTAGCAGAACATGCGATAACTTTTAAAGAAGAAGAGCAATAAATTTTTTCTTGGAACATTAAATTAGCATTTAATTTAGAAAATACTTTGGCATTCAATTATAAATGATTTATCAAATTTTTGACCTAGTCTTCTGCTAGCTTGATTATCAAGTTAGCAGAACATGCGATAACTTTTAAAGAAGAAGAGCAATAAATTTTTTCTTGGAACATTAAATTTGCATTTAATTCAGATAATACTTTGGCATTCCATTATAAATGATTTATCAAATTTTGAACTACTGCTCTGCTAGCTTGATTATCAAGTTAGCAGAACCTGCGATAACTTTTAAAGAGAAGAGCAATAATTTTTTTCTTGGAGCATTAAATTAGCATTTAATTTAGAAAATACTTTGGCATTCAATTATAAATGATTTATCAAATTTTTGACCTAGTGTTCTGCTAGCTTGATTATCAAGTTAGCAGAACATGCGATAACTTTTAAAGAAGAAGAGCAATAAATTTTTTCTTGGAACATTAAATTAGCATTTAATTCAGAGAATACTTTGGCATTCAATTATAAATGATTAATAAAATTTTTGACCTAGTGTTCTGCTAGCTTGATTCTCAAGTTAGCAGAACATGCGATAACTTTTAAAGAAGAAGAGCAATAAATTTTTTCTTGGGACATTAAATTAGCATTTAATTTACACTTAATTATGGTATAAGAATAATTGTGTTCTGCTGACTTTGTTCTGCTAACTTGATGGACGTTTTAAACCCTTTACATTTGGCGCATCATAGACAGTTAATTTTTAAAGGAATCGATTTGAATTTTTTTTGTAAAAACTTTTGGTCTTTCAAATGGTCCTTTTTGAAAGATATTAATCTTTATTAAAGAAAACTCCCGTGAATTCAAAAAGAGAGTTAATTTGGGTTCTAAGGTCTTGGACATTAGTAGTAGGACGTAACAAAAATAAACTTTCTACATGTGGATGAGTTATTTTATTTTTATAAGCCTAAAATCACAGCACTTTTGTAGACCTATTCTATAATATTTAAACATATACTTTTTAATCGCTAAATAACTAAATTTGATAATTCTTTCTTTCGCCCCTTTCTTATACCCTTTCGGATATCGGATTTGGGTTTAGTTTTTAGTTATTCTCACTCATACATTTCATAGTATTGTCCGTATCACAATAATTGTATTATATGTATACTATTACCTATGTATTTCATTTTTGTTTCTTGAGACAATTCTTTTTCCTTAAAACTTGCGCTAGTGCGTGGTACAGTTTGTTTGATCTTTTTGTTCTGTTTGTTACTTCGAGATCTATTTTTCCATCATGGGTAATTATACTTCCAAGATAATCATATGCGGTAGCTATTTTGAGTTGAGAATTTTTGTATTTTATATTTATTTCATTTTCTTCCTTTTTCGCCGATTTTCATTATTTTAGATTTCTCGATATTAATTTCCATTTTTAATTTCTGTATTTCTTCTGTCAGTATGTTTATAAGTTTTGAAGATTAGTTTAGAATTTGCTATAAGCACTATGCCATTCGAAGTCTATTTTCTTCTTGTAGTGCCTATCTGTTTCGGATGTTGGCGACCATCATGGCAATCTGTACTTTGCACACTGCTGCTTTGAAAAGATTTGTATTGTTGTGTTGAACCACGTACGTAATGGCAACAGTTGCCATTAAGTCATTGAAATGTAATCAAATCAATTTGGATCCCACGTGTTGGGAAATCTGTATACATTACCTTAGGGCATTATCCTGGTTGCCATGTGACCATCACAGGGCTTTTTATTGAAGTATGCACTTTTAAAGCATCTATATTATATGTAAAGGGTTTTTACCCAGATATTTTTCTTTTGTGGCTCAGCTAGCATCCAGTTTATCGAACACTGATGATGATTTTTTATAAAAATCGAAAACGTTTTGTTATGATGTAGCCCTTCTAAGAAATTTTAATAAAATTTTATATCTTTTACAAAGGATTTCTTTCCAATTTTGTTAAAAAATAGTTTTCCACTGTTCCCAAAGTCGTGCTGTAGGGATATATACTTCTTTTTTCCTTTTTTACCCCTCACAGTCTGCGCCACTGTCATAATAATCATTTTAGCATGTTTTTTATTCTTAGTCACTTTTTACGTAAATATCATCATGTTGTCTCAATGCGATAGAGTAAGTAGTTTTCAAGTTATTTTCATTTAAAGATAACATAACGGATTCAATAATATCATGTATTTTAAACAACATTCAATAAGATTATGTGTTTAAAATACATAATCCTATTGAATTGAGCCTCGATCCCGCGTACCAAAAAAAAAGTTGATTAATAGCAAGCTGAAAAGTTAATAGCTTAACGGTGTCTAGTCGGACAAACTTTGATGTTCGGGAACACTGGAACATGGGAAGTTTTAATTGTGGAACAGATTACAGGTTTCGAACGTCAGACTACGAAAACCTCACATGTATTTTGTCGGACAGAACTTCCAATTGATTTGTTACCCTTTCATTAAACTCTCATGTAAAAATCGGACTGCTATTTACCTCCGACATAATTCCTATCATTTGATATGTTCTACGTGTCGTACTTATTAAAATGCCCAAAATATTTGTCGGACAAACATTTCTTCACATATTATATAAAGATTGCTATTGAATAAACTTAAAATCAACCTGCTAGTTTTCACAGTCATAAACTTGTCACGATGACACGTTCCACAATTATAATCACGTTCCACAATTAAAACTTCCCCTGTTCCAGTGTTCCCATACATCAAAGTTTGTCCGACTAGACACCGTTAAACTATTAACAAACTTTCAGCTTGCTATTAATAAACCCTTTTTGGTACGCGGGATCCAGGGCTAAATCCATTACCTTTAAACGCAAATAACTTGAAAACTACTTACTCTATCGCAATGAGACTAAATGATGATATTTACGCAAAAAGTAACGAAGAATCAAAAAACATGCAGAAATTATTATTATGACAGTGGCGAAGACTGTGAGGGGAAAGGAAAAAGCAAGTACATATCCCTAAAACACGCCTCTGGTACAGGGAAAAACTATATTTTAACACTAGTTAAAGTATCCTTAGGGCTTGTTTTCCAGCGGTTGACGCCGCGGTTAGCCGACGTTTGCATCGTACACAAGAGAGCGATTGACTGGCGGTCTCATTCCTCCCCTAGTAAACTTACAACCGCCGCGGTTTGACGACGGATCGGTTCCATATGTACGATGTTGAGCGGTTGCATTTGTTTCTATGTAACTTGAAAAAGGATACTTTAACTAGTGTTAAAATATAGTTTTCCGCTGTACCAGAGGCGTGTTTTAGGGATATGTACTTGCTTTTTTCCTTTCCCCCTCACAGTCTGCGCCACTGTCATAATAATCATTTTAGCATGTTTTTTGATTCTTCGTTACTTTTTGCGTAAATATCATCATTTAGTCTCATTGCGATAGAGTAAGTAGTTTTCAAGTTATTTGCGTTTAAAGGTAATGGATTTAGGCCTGGATCCCGCGTACCAAAAAAAGTTTATTAATAGCAAGCTGAAAGTTTGTTAATAGTTTAACGGTGTCTAGTCGGACCAACTTTGATGTATGGGGACACTGGAACAGGGGAAGTTTTAATTGTGGAACGTGTCATCCTCTGACAAGTTTATGATTGTGAAAACTAGCAGGTTGATTTTAAGTTTATTCAATAGCAAACTTTATATAATATGTGAAACATGTTCAAAATGTTTGTCAAGATTAAACAGAACATATTGGAAAGTATTAAAACAATCGGATAAAATCATTTTTTTTATTATTTTATTCTGGCCTTGGTTCATATAAAATCATTTTAGAATATTATTTGTAATAAAACACTCTGTATCTCGGTAAGGAGCAATATTTTATTTAAGTGTTTTCTAAGGTTAAATCTTCGTATTTTGTGCTAAGGTTTCTCCAGTTATTTAGTTATTATATGAGCAATTCTTAATGAAACATCATGTATAACAAATTTTAGGTTTATGAATTTCTGCACAATGTTTTAAACCTATTTAAATAATTTTTGGGCATTGTAACTGAGAGCTCTGGACTGGACTAAATGTGTGAAAAGCTTTCTGCCAAAAAAACGGAACTCATCCAAAACATCCGTTTCCAATCAAGAAATGGTGGTCATCCGAAACTAACGACTTTACCACTCGCCATTGAATGGTGAAAATCGCCGATATGGTTTGTCTATAATGAGGGGCGGCAACGCTCTGTCCTGCGACTCCTATGTCCACTATTCTGTGTATTAGTATCGGAGAATGTGACGCACGTGCTGAGGAAAGTGATCTCGTGCTACCAATTTATTATCCCATTTGCTGGTATTTTTCTTGAGATATGTTAGGGGTCGAAGGAAACTCCATCTGCTCGTTCGGACGGTGATAAATTTGTGGCATTTTTTGTAAAGAGCTTTCTTGGTAATGGTATATTGTCAACTTGTATAACTCTATTCATTGAGATAACAAGTTAAAACAAAACAATAATACATAAGTCAAAGCTTTCAAAATAAAATATTTAAAAATATTTTTTTTATTTAGCTAATGCCTCGACAACTAATGGCCATTTACATGGTAGGCACGGTGAATTTTTGCAGTTAGGTACCTAGTGTCATGTGTAGTGTGTGTGTTGAGTGTGTATGTGTAGTGTGTGTGTCCTGTCATAGTATCATGTGTCTTGCTACTTTGCAAAGTCGACGTCATTGTCTTTGCATAGAGACTAGTGTTGCCCAAAATCGGTCTTGGCCTTGCAGTCTTGGTCTTGTTCTTGCGTTTTAGCAAGACCAAGACCAAGACCAAGACCGCCTTATTTTTAGCAAGACCAAGACCAAGACTGACCGTGCAAGACTTGAGCAAGAACAAGACTAAGCCTGCCAGACTCTTGCGTCTTGCAGTTTGAGTGTCGTTTTATGGAATAATACAGGGTGTAACAAAAATACAGGTCATAAATTTAATCACATATTCTGATACCAAAAATAGTTCGATTGAATCTAACTTACCTTAGTACAAATGTGCACATAAAAAAAGTTACAGCCCTTTGAACTTACAAAATGAAAATCGATTTTTTCCAATATATCGAAAACTATTGGAGACATTTTATTGAAAATGAACATGTAGCATTCTTATGGCAGTAGTATCTTAAGAAAAAATTATAGTGAAATTTAGACACCCCATAAAAATTTTATGGGGGTTTTGTTCCTTTAAACCCCCCCAAACTTTTGTGTACGTTCCAATTTGATTATTATTGTAGTACCATTAGTTAAACACAATGCTTTAAAAACTTCTTTGCCTCGTAGTACTTTTTCGAAAAGTCAGTATGTGTCGAGATATTTTGACCCGTGTTGAGCTGCCCCCCCCCCCACTTGCAAAAATTAAAAAACAAATAGCCCTGATTTATGAGCTATTTATGAGCTCTCATATTCCGCAAACTAAAAATTTTGAGCTCGTTCCACTGAGCAGGAATTTAATACCCTAGTGGGGGGGGCTGAGTCAGCCCCCCCCCTACTACTTAAAAATAGGAATATTGAATCGGTTTTTGCGGCAGAATTACGAGCTATTTATGAGCTCTTGAAATTATATAGTTTCGATTTTTGAGCTCATCCCCTTCACCCCCAAACAACCCTTTAATTGATTTAACTTAAGAGAAAGATGCTGAGAAAACTTAAAATATATCGTATTGCGGATATAATTCATATAGCTTATATACTCTAAGAATAAACTATTAAATCAAGAGCATTTCGATTATTGAGCTACAACCCCTTCGCAAGAAAACCACCCTATCTTCCCGGCTTAAGAGAAAGTTGTACTTAAAAAGCATTAAACTAATTATTTGGCGACTACATATCATTTAATAATTTATAAGCTTCCAAATTACGCGCATTTAGATCAGTAGATTGCAATTTATTTTGTATAGTGCAGTCACTGAAGGTAAAAATCAACGATTACCTTCAATTTCGGTGAACCTTCATCGATTTTCACGAAAATTGGTCAGTAGTTAGAGGATACGTCAAGAAACAAAGGTGACATGGTACCACCTTGCGCCTTTACCCTGAGGGTGGATACCGCCCCTTCTCGGGGGTGAAAATTATTTTATAAAAAATAAATGCACAAATCAATAAAAGAACAAATTAAAAGCAAAATTTATTATATAAAGTTAATAAAATAAGTCAATACTTTTTAAGTTATTAAAGATCAAAGATTTTAATTATTTGTGAAAAAAATGCATGTTTTGAAAAGGTTTTTTGTAAATCACTGAAAAACTTTAAGTTTTTACAAAAAATTTAATAGTAGTTTAATTCGTATAGCTTATATTCTAAGAATAAACTCTTAAATCACGCGTCTTTCGATTATAGAGCTACAACCCCTTCGCAAGAAAACGACCCCATATTCCCGGCTTAAGAGAGAGTTGTTCTTAAAATAATTTAAATTAATTATTTGGCGACTACATATCGTTTAATAATTTATGAGCTTGCAAAATATACGCATCTCAATTATTGAATTGCCATTTTCTTTCTATAGTGCAGTCACTGAAGGTAAAAATCAACTAGTACCTTCGATTTCGGTAAATCTCCATTTATTTTCATGAATTGACAATAACAACTTGGGGTTTTAGCCTGGGGTATATGTCACCCCTTCTCGGGAGTGAAAATTACTTTATTAGAAATAACCCCACAAATCGAGAGAGGGACAAATTGTAAGCAAAATAATACTTTTTGAGTTATTAAAGATCAAATATTTTAATTTTTGGAAAGAAAATGCATGCTTTAGAGCGATTTTTCATAAATGACTCAAAAACTGTAAGTTTTTACAAAAAAATTTTCATCACTAAAATTGAAGCTAATAAAAAATATAATACATTGCTTACTTGAAAAACCCTTTAATGTTAATTTAAAGTAAGTTATTGGTAATTAAATGTATATTTTTTTCCGCGACTCCTAAAATCTAAGGGTTCAAGCTTAAATAACGGGAAAGAGATGCATTTTATAACACTTAGGTACTAAATACTTGTCAAAGTACTTAGAAATACCTATGAAAAATAAGATGCAGAAAAAGTTGATAGTATCAAAATCCGCTCACCAATTTTCGTGAAAATGAATGGAGATTTACCGAACTCGAAGGTACTAGTTGATTTTTACCTTCAGTGACTGCACTATAGAAAGAAAATGGCAATTCAATAATTGAGATGCGTATATTTTGCAAGCTCATAAATTATTAAACGATATGTAGTCGCCAAATAATAATTTAAATTATTTTAAGAACAACTCTCTCTTAAGCCGGGAATATGGGGTCGTTTTCTTGCGAAGGGGTTGTAGCTCTATAATCGAAAGACGCGTGATTTAAGAGTTTATTCTTAGAATATAAGCTATACGAATTAAACTACTATTAACTTTTTTGTAAAAACTTAAAGTTTTTCAGTGATTTACAAAAAACCTTTTCAAAACATGCATTTTTTTCACAAATAATTAAAATCTTTGATCTTTAATAACTTAAAAAGTGTTGACTTATTTTATTAACTTTATATAATAAATTTTGCTTTTAATTTGTTCTTTTATTGATTTGTGCATTTATTTTTTATAAAATAATGTTCACCCCCGAGAAGGGGCGGTATCCACCCTCAGGGTAAAGGCGCAAGGTGGTACCATGTCACCTTTGTTTCTTGACGTATCCTCTAACCACTGACCAATTTTCGTGAAAATCGATGAAGGTTCACCGAAATTGAAGGTAATCGTTGATTTTTACCTTCAGTGACTGCACTATACAAAATAAATTGCAATTTACTGATCTAAATGCGCGTAATTTGGAAGCTTATAAATTATTAAATGATATGTAGTCGCCAAATAATTAGTTTAACGCATTTTAAATACAACTTTCTCTTAAGCCGGGAAGATAGGGTGGTTTTCTGGCGAAGGGGATGTAGCTCAATAATCGAAATGCTCTTGATTTAATAGTTTATTCTTAGAGTATATAAGCTATAGGAATTATATTCGCAATACGATATATTTTAAGTTTTCTCAGCATCTTTCTCTTAAGTTAAATCAATTAAAGGGTTGTTTGGGGGTGAAGGGGATGAGCTCAAAAATCGAAACTATATAATTTCAAGAGCTCATAAATAGCTCGTAATTCTGCCGCAAAAACCGATTCAATATTCTTATTTTTAAGTAGTGGGGGGGCTGACTCAGCCCCCCCCCCCACTAGGGTATTAAATTCCTGCTCAGTGGAACGAGCTCAAAATTTTTAGTTTGCGGAATATGAGAGCTCATAAATAGCTCATAAATCAGGGCTATTTGTTTTTTAATTTTTGCAAGTGGGGGGGGGCCAGCTCAACACGGGTGATATTTTGCATATTATTTGTTAAATCCACCACATATTTGTATATGGCTAAGTACGATTATGGAGACTTGATAATATAAATAATAGGAAAATTTATTTATAATTTACATTTTTAGGTATATTTTGAACCATATTAAAAAAGAAGTCACATCTCGATAAAATGTGCCTTATCGAAAAAATACAAAGAAGCAAAAAAGTTTTAAAAACACTGTGTTTAACTAATGGTATCGCAGTAATAGTTTAATTGGAACGTACACAACCATTTGGGAGGTTTAAAGGAACAAAACCCCCATAAAATCTCTATGTAAACATATTAGAAAAGAAGCCGCAACTCGATAAAAACTGCCTTGTCGAAAAAATACTAAAAACCAAAAAAGTTTTAAAAACATTGAATTTAACATAACATAATTTAATACATTCAAGAAACCTATTATAGTTGATACATAAGTATACACATTTTTAAAAAGGTACTTTTATACATGTATGAAGTTCTACCATTTCTGGAAGGCCCCGCAGTTGGTTAATAAATCCTTTCTTAATATTGTTCTGAAGCTATATATTATATCATTCTGTCCCAGCTTTAAATTGTGGCATATTTCCCAGTTAAAATAATAAGCTCCTTTATTTCAGAGTCGTCCATCATTATACCTAAAAAGCATATAAAGAATTGCTTAAGTAGTGCATAAATTTCACTATAATTTTTCTTTAAGATATTCCTGCCATAAAAATGCCACATGTCCATTTTCAATAAAAAATCTCTAATAGTTTTCGATATATTGGAAAACATCGATTTTCATTTTGTAACTTCAAAGGGCTGTAACTTTTTTTATGTGCATATTTGTACTAAGGTAAGTTAGGTTCATTCGAACTATTTTTGGTCCCAGAATAGGTGATTTAATTTATGACCTGTATTTTTGTTACAACTTGTATATTAGTTCGGGTATATGTTTAGAGACTATGAGATACAAAAAATATGTAACAAAAATTTGGAAAATTGGATTTATCCGCATTATGAACAATATAATAAACATACATACCGAATTAAAAATATGAACACTTATTTATTGGATACGTACTCAGAGGTCATAATAAATTATTATAAAATGTAAAAATAAAATATATTTCATTCTTTCCTAATATCAGACAAAGCCTTCGCTCCGAAATTAATTACAATTGAGCAATTGTCTAGATTTTGAGAATACATAGCTATCCTTTCATAAAATAATCTTCTTGTGTTGTGTGACGCCGACACGACAGTATAATAATCGCATTGAAACGTTTAAAGAAGTATGTCGCCTAAGGTGATAAAATATAATACGAATACCATATCCACTGTTACGGACAACCACTCAATTGTTTTTCCTTATCCATATCGTAAAGACTAAACGTCCTACTTATACACTGTTTGCAGGGTGTGCAATTAGAGATTAGATCAATCGGCCAAACAAAATTCTTTGCTGAAAAAGCACTAGATAAGATAATGCCTGGCTACCCTGTATAGTCCATTCACGCACGGTAAAATGTTACAAAACCTTCAAATTTAAAAAAAAAAAAGAGATATTATTAGGTTAGGTTAATAAAAAGAGATATTGGCGGATGTGTGATTTTGCCATTTATGAGAGGATGGGCGATCGGGCTGCATTAAAAACTAAAAAACAATGTTTTTTAAAATGAAATAAACAAATTACTTATCGACAACTGATAAATAAAGTTTAAACTTCAGTTTAGGCACTTCGAGATTTCGAAAATAATATTTTTTACTTGTGTTTTTGAGCCTTGAAAATCGTCTTTTTTCGATTTTTTTCAGTTTTAAATTGTTTATAACTCGGAAACGAATAACTTTAGACAAAAACTACAACAGACCTTTTTTGTTCCATATGACGCGAAGAACCTAAAATAAGTCTGTCAGGACTGAAACAATTGATTTTTATAATTTCTTTAATTTTTTTTTAAATAAATATAGAAATAACTCAGAAATTACGGCATTTCGGTATAGGAAATATTACATGAAAATTAATCAGTAGTTATTATGGTTCAAAATGCAAAAAAATACAGGGTGTTCTATTTGAAATACGAAAGTTCATTATATTTTCAAAAAAACGCAAGATCTGACAACAATGTGTAATTACCACTATAATACCGGCCGTATTAGATGACCTTTACCCACCAAATTCTATAAAAATCGTTCAAGTCGTTTCCGAGATATTTGAGGCGTTCCATACATAAAACTCACTCTGTATAAATGTTATTTAATTAAACTGCGTGTATTACTTTGTATTAATTCTTGTTAAAAAAAAGTCAATCTTAAAATTTTCAACTAATAGCAAACAAAAATTATCAACTAATAATAGTGTCAAAGCTATTGCGTACGGTGCTGTAATTTAAGTTGTATTTTTTTTTATTTTTTATTTGAATAAGTGGCAAATTGTAGAACTCTTTTATTCCATTTCATTTCATATTGATACCGTGCAAGTTCGGCAAAGCGACCTCTATTTCTACGCTCTGTACTTTTTTTCGCACTTTTAATTATATTGGCCAATTATATTAGTCCTGGTTGCTAGATAATTGTCAAGGCCATAGTCCAAAAAAATAATAAGAAGAAAAAATAAGATGCAGGTTATGTTATGCAAACGTAAACAATTGTATGTAGTAAATAAAATTAGTTATTAAAATGCAGTACTGCAAGCAAAATACAAATAATTAAATTTACCTTTATATAATAATTGCATATCATATCAATATTGTGGAGCAATATATAATTTTTCTGCTTCAATGACAGAAGGTATGAAATATACGTCAATTTGACAATTTCAATTGACAATATGAATTATTTAAGATAGTTGCAATATTTCTCCGCGACTCGCGCACGGTCGTTTCTCGTTTCCCTTCCAAGTACTTGCACACCGCGAATACCTAATGTGAGAGTCTATCAATCCCTTTCTAGACAGATAATGTTCTTTAAAATACAGTCAAGTTTATGTCATTTCTTTGTTTTTTTTTTGTGTTTTCACCATGTTTTAGCACATGTCAGGTTATTAAATGCAAACGTTTATTAAGAAACATACTGACTCCCGTGGGACATGGTAGATAGCCCAGTTAGTTAGAGTATAGGCAGGGATAGTTTAGATCGTGGGTTCAGACCCTTCTAATGTGAGTTGTTTATTAATAAATAGCAATATGCTAGTGGGTAACTGCGAGACTTGCAAGACTCTTGCTGCAAGACCAAGACCAAGACCAAGACTGGGAGTGCAATACCAAGACCAAGACCAAGACCAGGTGTACTGGTGCAAGACCAAGACCAAGACTGTCCAAGTCTCGTCTTGGTCTTGCATTTGGGCAACACTAATAGAGACGCTAATTGTATCCGAACGTCTGCGGTCCCTCCGGTGAGTACCGATCCCACAAGAACAGAAACTATTTTCATTTATTTTTATTAATTAATAATAAACGAAAAAAATTTCTGACCCTGGTGAGATTCGAGCTCACGACCATTCGGATCTTTCGATCCCAAGGTAGGCGCTCTTACCACTGAGCCACAGAGGGCGTTAAAAAAAGTTAAAATAATATCAAATTATTGGACCATTTTCCGTGGAGTTTCCAGCCGTGGAGGTGTTACCAGGAAAATGGACCAATAAGCTTTCAATGTGATATTATTTTAAATATTTTTAAATATTTTATTAAGTTAAAAGCTTTGACTTCTATCTAGCAGATGCCGCTAGGCACCTACTACCATCATCTTAGTTGCAAGATGCAATAGACTTAGCTTGGTTCAGAGATATGTGCATTCTCTGAAAAGAGGCGAAATCGTCGATAAGAGTGCTGGTTGCGCTCTCTGAACTAAGTGAAACTTAAGACAGTTTTGGCTTCGCATTGCAACTAAATTAAAATGGTACATTGTAAAATAATATATATTTGTTATATAATAATAATAAAACAATAATAACATATAATAAATAATAAGAATGTATTTTGCGTTAAATAAATAACACACATTCTTATTTTTGTGTTTATTAATTAAATTTTAAAAAAAACATTCTTTAGACACCCTGTATAAAAAATTATGTTAATCTTTATACTGAATAGAGAATTGTATAATCTTTCAAATGAGCTAGTACACGACTCCTATTGTCATTTAAAAATTAGTCCAGGGCGAATCTGTTTTGAGATGGACGTTGAGAGGTGACTCATATTTTTTTGCAGAAATTTCTTGGAATTAACTCCTATAATAATATGTGAGTTATCCTCCCACTCAAACATGTCCGGAACATTGTTTAAATAATCCAAATGTCAAAAAATGAAGGAAAAATTCGATTATTTTCTTCGTTTTTTGATTATAACTTTCAAAGTATTCACTTCCGAGAAAAGTTGTATTAATATAAAAGTTGCATAATTAAATTTCCTACAATATATTATTGGTTACAAATTTTAAAAATTGTCACCCTTGTCGCAAAATAGCAATAATTGCGAAAAAAACCATAAAAAAACAAGTTTTTGCATTTTACGTTTTTCAACCATTTATGCTACACTTAAGACCTTCATATTTTACCTGGAAAAAGTATATGATGAAATATGAAATTTCATTAAGATCGGAAATGAAATTTCATTAAGATCGGTTCAATAGATTTTGCAATCCAGCTTTCGCAAAAAAAATTTATTTTTTCAAAATATTGCAGGACTGAAAATAAAGCAGGTAGCAGGTTGAATTTTTTTTTACATATAGAAGGATACTGTAACTTTCATTTGCAATTTTCAATATTAAAATTGGTTAACTACCACGGCGTCAGGAATTTTTTTAAATAAAGATTAATTTTTGGTGCTACGCGCAGGACAGTGCTGTTCGATTCACACAAGTTGATTTCCACCAAGATTTCTTTAAATTTTAATTTAATATATTATTTTCTTACTCTACATTTTGTTGTATTTTTATATTTTAATTTCGCAAAAATCAAACTAATTTGATTATTGTTTGTGAAATATTGTTTACACAATTGTATATGTTTAAAAATAATAAACTTTTATTCTCTAAGTTAAAATATATGAACAAAGAAAGTTTTTGTTAAAAAAAGTTTAATTTCAAAGAACAGAGTATGTGTTTTTATTTCGCAATAAACAAATTTATTTATTTATATCGAAATATACTAAAAATTAAAATTTATCAATCATTATCAAAGGTCATTGAAATGGCCAATCAGAGCAAACGTATCCGCTGTCCTGCGCGTAGCACCAAAAACTAATGTTTATTTAAAAAAGTTCCTGACGCTGTACTTGTTAACCGATTTTAATTTTGCCAATTGAAAATGAAAGGTACATTACTATTCTATATGTAGAAAAAAAATTCAACTTGCTGTCTGCTTTATTTTCAGTCCTGCAACATTTTGAAAAAATGAATTTTTTTGCGAAAGCTGGATTGCAAAATCTATTGAACCGGTTTTAATGACATTCACAGTATTGTTTTCTTATGCCACATAGTTTTTCTGGGTAAAATATAAAGGTCCTAAGTGTAGCATAAATGGTTGAAAAACGTAAAATACGAATACTTGTTTTTTTTTATCGTTTTTTCGCAATTATTGCTATTTTGCAACAAGGGTGACAATTTTTAAAATTTTTAACGAATCATATATTGTAGGAAATTGAATTACACAACTTTTTTGTTAGTACAATATTCCTCGGAAATGAATACTTTTAAAGTTATAATCAAAAAATTAAGAAAACTATAGAATTTTTCCTTCATTTTTTGACATTTTGATTATTTAAACAATGTTCCGGACCTTTTTGAGTGGGAGGATAACTCAAATATTATTATATGAGTTATTTTCAAGCAATTTCTACAAAAAAATATGAGTCACCTCTCAACGTCCAAATGTACTAATATTTTTACAGATGCGCCCTGGTCTAAATATCATTGATTACGTCATCATGCACGCCCAGATGGATGAAATGAATGGCCTATTCCCGAAAAAATGAACTTATTTCAACTTTACGTGCTCACTGTATATCTTAGATCCATCCATGTACTCTACGAGTGAACCTTTTTCCAATTTCAGTTCAACTTCTTCACCCATTTGGTGGTTTTTTTATGACCACTTCAGAGGGTGTTTCGTCGAATTTGACTTCTAAACCTTAGAATACAATGGAATTTTTTCCAAAATGATTTTTAGGTGGTCCACTAGATCTCCACGTTTCATTATTTGTGTCTGTCGGAGTTTTAAGGGGTGGTTACTGTCGCCTTTCTTATGCAGAACTGCAAGGGAGGAAGGTTCAGCATCGCATCTAGAACTGTAGTTGGGCATGTTGACATTGCCCCTGTGATTCCCAGACAAGCTAGCCGCTGCACGTTTAGCAGCTTCGCGTTAGCTATTGTTTGTTGTGTTTTTTTGGTCACCATACGAATGAAATGTATGTGACCATGGGCCCAATATTCCTGGGTTTTATATGACTAAAGGGTAATTTGTTTGCTTTATCTATTATTCTTTTAATATTCATTGATTCTGGTTGAAAATCAATCGGCATTACACATTTATAATACATACATTAATTTAAAACGTTTCTATAATATTTATGAATTACTTTAATAATATATTCACTGAAGGAAGAAGTGCGTTAAGATACCTGTAATAAATTCATTAATCTTGTCAAAATAAATTAATTTATATTTGATGTAATCACTATATTCTCTATAAACCGACAATTATCTGATAATGTTGGTAATTGTTTTAATTCCATTAACAAGCACACCTATCACATTTTTATTATTACGAATAGTTATGACTGCCTGTAGAAAACGCTATAATATATATCATTGTCACGTCTATTAGATCATTTGCTATAATGGTAGTTCATTTATAGGATGAACAATGCAATTTATCGTTAGCTTCCAACTAAATCATTTCAGTACCTTGTAAGAAACTTGAGAAATGTGTTTCGTCATTATTTTTTAGCTTATAACTTAAAAACTATTCATTTTAGAACAAAGTCCTATAGAAATAAAACAAAGATAATTAAATTTTCTATCAGATGCGATTGGTTAAAAATGTCTTAATTTATCACCCTTGCTTCAAAATAGCAATAAATATAAAATAAGGGGGCAAAACAAGCCTGTCTTTGTTCAATGATTTTCCATCACTTAGGTTACACTTGGAACCTTCCTAATTCGCTTAGAAAATTTTTGTAATGTGCTAAAACCGTACACCAAATTTCATTAAAATTAACTTACTAGATTTTGCATAGTAATTTTGCAATCTAAACTTTTTTTAAAAATTAAATTTTTTTAAAAGCTTGCACAACAAAAACTAGAACATACAAAGATTTATCAATTTTTTTTCATATAAAGAAGTACTCCACCTATATAATGCACTTTACAGAATTTAAATCAGATTATTTAAGCAGCCTCAGCAATGTTTTAAAGTTATAAACAATTTTTTGGCTTATAAACAAATTAGTGCTGTGGCCAGGAGGGGTGCTACGGGCTCCTTTATTTAGATGGACTTACCCAAGTTTTTTATGTATTTTGACCCGTAGAGCACGAATTTTTTGGGTAACAGTTGATTAAACGTTTGATTAAAAAATAAAATAGCAATTCTGCTGATAGTAATTGAAAGTATAAGGGCCGGTTATTCGAACGCTAATCAACAATAATCATTATCAAATATTTAATTACTGTCACCAAACTGTCAATGTCAACTTTGTATGGGTTGCTGAAAACATAATTAATTACAATTATGAGATTTATTATCAATTATGTTAATAATTATTGTTATATTAATTGATTATAGTCTCAGAATTGTAATCAATTATGTTTTTAGCAACCCAAACAAAGTTGACATTGAGAGTTGGTGACAGTAATTAATTATTTGATAATGATCATTGTTGATTAGCGTTCGAACAACCGGCCCTAAGTCAGATTATACGGGTTTTAATTATTTGCATTGCTAAAAATTAACTTTTTATTATTAAACAAAACTATTTGTTTATAAGTCAAAAAATTGTTTATAAATTTAAAGCATTGCTGGGCCCCTTAAATAATCCGATTTTAATTCTGTAAAGTGTATTAGATAGGTAGAGCACCTCTTTATATGTAAAAAAATTAGCCAACTTCTAAATGGTCTACTTTTAGTTCAGAAAGATTTTAAAAAATTTGAACTTTTTTAAAAACATTTAGATTGCAAATTTATTATGCAAAATTTATTATGTCGATTTTAATGAAATTTGGTACACGATTTAAGTATGTTACAAAGAATTTCCTAAGCGAATTACTAAGGTTCTAAGTGCCACCAAAGTGGTTAAAAAATATTGAATAACAACAGACTTATTTTGCCCCCTTATTTTGTATTTATTGCTATATTGCAGAAAAGGTAATACCTTAAGACATTTTTACCAGTCGTATATCATACAAAATTCAATTATCTTTATTTTATTTCTTTACGACTTTGTTCCAAAACGAATCGTTTTAAAGATATAAGCAAAGAAAGCAGAAGAAAATCGACGTTTTTCGAAATTTTTAAATATTTTAATTTTTTTATTAATGTTCCGGGCATATTTGAGAAGGAGCATAAGTCAATTATTATTACTGAAGGTGTCACCTAACTTTATCTGCAAAAATCCGAATGCCACCTCTCACATCCAAAAATAGACGTTTTTTCGCAGATCCTTACTGGTCTATAAATTGATTATAAATTTGAGTCCCTTTTCAAAAGGCAAACAGAAAAAAAAACAATGTGCGTGTACTTTGTACACACGTAAGAAGTTATAGTTCTATTATATGATTTCAACGAATTAAATATATTTTAAACAGTTTATTTGTATTTTATTTAAAGATTACACTAATTTTAATACTTACTACTTTCCAAAAATTTTTATTAAAACAACACCAAATATAAAAAAAGAATAGGAAAACCACTTAAATTTGAACCGGGGACCTCTCGATCTACAGTCGAATGCTCTACCAATAAGCTACTTCGTTTATAAGGATTACAAAAATGTGACGGAAATGAGAATGCTTAGATGGATGAGTGGAGTGACAAAAAAGGATAAAATTAGAAATGAGTATATTAGGGGAAATCTAGGTGTGGCACCAATTGATGCCAAAATGAGAGAGCATAGGTTAAGATGGTTTGGTCATGTTCAACGTCGAGACGTTAATCACCCAATATGAAGAAAAGCTGAAGTGCAGATTTGTGGAGAGAGTAGGAGGGAAAGACCAAAGAAGACCTAGGGAGATACGATAAGGTAGGATATGTTGGTAAAGGGGATTAACATTGATATGACTCAAGGTAGAATTGTGTGGAGAAATGCAATTAGGAAAGCCGACCCCGCATAGGGCTAAGGCAAAGAGAATGATGAGTGACAAATGATTTAAGTTAAGTATAGAAATGTTTTGATAATACTTATTATCGTATTCCCAAGGAAGACATACCCAAAGACACTAATAGATTCTTTTTACACCTTACTTGCACTGATACATACATAACTTGAAAGATTTAGCAACTAACTCCATACTGTCTGAGTGTTCATGCGCGTGGCCTTTTATAAAAATTTACTCCCGATCGCGCCTAAAGAATATCTAATAATACAGAACCATAAATTTGAAACTTTATCTACTTTTACCTATACTTGGGAGTAACAATAAGGAAAACCGGAAAAGAGAGAACATAGGAAAGAATTTTGAAAGGCAAAAAAACAAATGGAATGAAGAAAAAGCTACTGAGAAGCAAAACTCTGAATAAGAGAACAATAAACATGAACCGGTATAAGACCATATGACCGGTGTTGTTACATGTGGTATGGAAACAACAACCAATAACAAGGAAGAGGAAGATAGCCTTCTGAAATTTGAAAGAAAAATAATGAGAACGATACTGAGCCAAAATGTAACAAGGGAGGGAGAAATAAAAATGAAAACAAATTCCGAAATTGAAGAAGAATTAAAGAGAGAAAATATAATCAGATACATAAAATCTCTTCGCCTAGAATGGATATATATACAGAGATGCCCACACTCAGATAATATGTTGTGAAGGATAACTAAATGGACACCACTATGGCTCAGGTGTAGAGGCACACCTAGAAGAAGATGGCTGGATGATATAGACGAAGACATAATTAAGAGCAATGAATATTAAAGCCTGAAAAGTGCAGTGCAAGGACAGGAAAAAATGGAAAAGAGTCACGACAGGAGCAAAGACACACACTAAGCTATAAATGACAGCAGTGGCGGCTCGTATTACTTTAAGTAGGTAGTTCCAGAATTCGGGCAGCCGTCAAAATTTTTAGTGCCGGGTTCACGATATTGCCAAAAAGGTATAAAACAAAAATTAAAAAAAATAGGCGCGGATACTTTATTCCATGAATCTTATCTATATTTATCTGGGGTAGCAAGAAATTGTACAAAATTTATCAAAACAGTTCCTTAAACTGTTTAACAATAAAAACCTCAACTTACCACCAGTATTTACTGTTGATAGTACGTACTTGAAGTTTGTTATTACGATTTAGTCTCTATTTACAAAATTATAAAAATAATACTATTTCATTATTTACACACACGCACAAAGTTGTGTAATATCACTTTTAAAGTCTATGATATATAAAGTCCATCCTTCTTTTTTTTTTGGTTGCAAAGTCTTTAATGACTTTATTATTAAACTTATCAATGCCATTTACAAAATATTTTTCTGCAGATAGCATACCTAAAGCAATAAGTCGTTCTTCTTTCATTGTATTTCTAGAAAATGTTTTAATTCGTAACATCAAAAAACAGCGTTCTGCTTCATATGTTGATATAGAAACGGTAACTAAATAGGTCTGGATCCCGCGTATGAAAAAAAAAGTTGATTAATAGCAAGCTGAAAATTTGTTAATAGCTTAAGGGTGTCTAGTCGGACAAACTTTGATATATGGGAACACTGGAACAGGGGAAGTTTTAATTGTGGAACAGGTTAAAAATTTGGAACGGTCAGACCACGAAAACGTCACATGTATTTTGTCCGACAGAACTTCCAATTGATTTGTTACCCTTTCTTTAAACTTTCATGCAAAAATCAGGCTGCTATTTATCACCAAATGGGCATTATAATGAGTGGAACACGTAGAACATGTCAAGTGACAGGAATTATGACAGATGATAAATAGCAGTCTGATTTTTACATGAGAGTTTAATTAAAGCGTAACAAATCAATTTTAAGTTCTGTCGGACAAAATACATGTGACGTTTTCGTGGTCTGACCGTTCCAAATTTTAACCCTTTTCCACAATTAAAACTTCCCCTGTTCCAGTGTTCCCATATATCAAAGTTTGTCCGATTAGACACCCTTAAGCTATTAACAAATTTTCAGCTTGCTATTAATCAACTTTTTTTTCATGCGGGATCCAGACCTAAAAATACATACTTACTTAAAAGTTTAATATCGTTGTCAATTAAAATTGAAAATGGTTATTCATTTTAATAAATTAAACTTAAGAAATAATCAAAATGTTATTTATACTACACCCACTATCATAATGCACTAAAAGTTTAATTATAAATCTTCTTCTTTTAGTGCCTATTCGTTTCGAATATTGGCGATCATTCTGGTTATAATAGGCAGAATGATCGCCAATAAAGATTATAATAATTATAAATACAAAAACTTTTTAACAGAAAATAGACATTAATAATAGAGGCAATCCACGTAAAAAACTAAAAATAAATCGATACTCTTATGCCCGTGCCCGGCACAAAGATTCTCATTTAAGGTATATTTATATTAACAGTTCAATACATATAGCTCTTTCTCTGACACTTACATAGAATGCTTGTAAACTCTTTCTCGTTTCATACGTGCCAGTACCAATTTTGGCACAAGATTCTCCTGTCGTATAACCTCCGCTGTATAAGTGGCAGGGATTGTGTTCCACACACAGTTGCCAGATTTTATATAATTTATGAAGATAAAAAGAAATACACACAAAAAATTAACAGGAATTGAAACGTTTTAAAGATAAAAAATATCTTTCTGCATAGTTAGCAAGGTAATGACATGGCTCTATGGCACTCTATGGCGGCCTCACGGGCCGCCACTGAATGACAGAGGAGTAATCCACCTCACTCAAGAATAGGATTTTAAACGCCATGGCGTTAGCTATAAGCCCTAGGGATGGTAATGCTTAATGAATTAATTAATGAACGTAGTTACTTGATATGAGATTTGTTAACATAAGATGCTAACATTATGTTTTCACTTAAGAGAGCTAAACCATATTTTCCCCTTTTATCCCCTCCACATTCTGCATCAACGCCCACATAGCGTTATACCGAGCGATCAACCCGTTGTTTCCGATTGAATTTAATACTGTTTAAAATATCATCTCTTATTTGAGGAGCTGAGTATCAAAGACGGACTACTCCATTTTGTACCTTTTTCAGGAAAGCTGAAAAACTGCAGCGCGTTATATTATCTACATCCAATTGTGATTTTTTTATGAATATACTTCTAGCGTCTCTTAATACATTGAATAACGAAAATGTAAATACATTTATGTTTTATTCCCTAAAATCAATAAAGAAAATGGAATTGGCCGATATTGCAACCAAGTTTTGGGGCGGTCCGTTTTTAAACCCAGTTTCGAACCCAAACGAATTATTTTTGTCTACTAATCTCTTCCTGGCTTCATTTTTAGTTGCAGGGCCCCCGTAAGAACTACTGGCGCCTGTGTGCAAAAAAGGATTTTGGCGCCCCTTGTCATTTTATAGGCATAGGTATTTTGATAATGTTTTTTATTTATTTTTTTGGGGTCTGGACAAATAATCCTCGGACCAATAATCCCGGAAAAAAATCCCCGGACAAATAATCACCGGACAAAAAATTCGCACAAAAAATCCCGGACAAATATTCCCACAATTTTTTTTAACAAAATATCCCCACAAAAATTCCCGGACAAAAATTTCCCACGAATTATTTGTTGCCGGACAATTATTCTCTAAAAGTTTTTCCCGAAATTTTACCAAATTTCGAATTCCAATTCCATGCCGAAATCTTCAAATTTTACATTAATCGTCCAACACTACATGGAATACAATTTTTACGTACACCCAGCTCGACCAAAATGGCCGAGTTGGGCGTATAGAAGAAACTAACTGCGGTAATGCAAATGCATCTAAGTAACTCCTATAGTGGGAAAAATATCAAACGGTTTCTGCGTAAATTCTGGGCTGAGACAGGGAGATCCGTTGTCAGCATTGTTGTTTAATCTGGCCTTAGAATATGTCATGCCAAAAATTTATCCAAAAATCAAACCAGACATAGCTACTCGGGGAGAGGCCAGATGGGAGAGGGTCTGTAGGACGGCCTAGAAAAAGGTGGAAAGATGCAGTCAGATGAGATTTGGAGAAAATGGGAGTGAGACAATGGAAAATAGTGGCACAGGACCGACAAACATGGAAGGCAATAATAAACGCGGCAAAGACTCTCGAAGAGTTATAACGACATTGATGATGATGATGACTAAATATTTGTGACGCTAAATGTACAAAAAGGAACAGGTTTTTTGGATCACAATCAAGATTATCGTTGTCAAGACCAGCAGTTATCATCACGAATACTCAATGTACTGGACATACTTATTCAAAACAGAGTGAGCAATATATTTAAGCCAATAATTACAACATGATTTCCACAGATTTAGCTCATTCCCCATATCATTCTCTACCACGATTTTTGAAAAACTCACACTTTTTTGTCACGTAAAATTTGAAGTTTTCGACATGGAATTGGAATTCGAAATTTCGAAATTTCGAAAATTCGAAATTCGTGCCAGGCGGTGTCATCGTGGTTAAAAAATTATTTAAACATTTTTTTTTAAACACATTCACCAAAAAAAATTATTTCGAACAATTTTTTTTAGATAACTTGGGTCATTCTGAGTAAAAAAGATCCCTTGTCATTTTTCTCTAAAATGGATTGTTGTCGAGTTATAGCGATTTAAGATTTGAAAAATGCGAAAATGGCCATATAACTCGACAACAATAAATTCTAGAGAAAAATCTCAAGATACCTTTTTTGCTCAAAATGACCCAAATTATCTAAAAAAAAATTGTTCGAAGTAAAAAAAAATATTTTTGTGAATTTGTTTAAAAAAAATTGTTTAAACAATTTTTCGTCCAAGGTACCGCCTGGAACCCTGTGGATTTGTTATAGGACCTTTTTTGAGTAAGTTTTTGCAAAGAAATCTAATCGAAATAATTTTGCTAACGTGGGCAACGATACAGTCTGGACTCTGGACTATAGCGCTAATTGTTAATAATTAAAAACAACAGCTTTGTAATAAAATAAAGACAAAAATTTCTTCAGAATGTTGAAGGAGGGGTTTTAAACTTTTATTTGGTCTTTTTTTGACTTTCATAATAATAATTTTTAATCGAGTGATTAAGCCTTGAAAATGGTCATTTTCGCATTCTTTAAATTTTAAATTGCATATAACTCAACAACAGTCAATTTGAGTGCAAAATGACAAGAGACCTTTTTTACTCAGAATGACCCAACTAAAAAAATTTGTTCGAAATGAAAAAATTATTTTGTGAATTTGTTTAAACAAAAATGTTTTACCAATTTTTCGTCCACGGCACCGCTTGGCACCCTGTGAATTTGTTATAAGGACCTCTTTTTGAGTTAGTTTGTGTAAAAAAATCGAATCGGAATAATTTCGCAAAGGGGGCGACGATACAGACCGGTCTAATTAGTTATTTGATAGGTATGAGATTATCAAATATTGTCTATTCATCATTTGAGCGCCGCAGAATCGTTCGCTTATCAATGAGATAGGATTATCGCCCACACACTATTGCTCAACCAATGTGTTTGGAATTTTTCCACGAAATCAGCGCATAGTTAGGTATTTCTTATCTACAGTTGGGTGTTTGTTATTTTTATAGCGGGATTTTTTTATTTTATTATGTTTATAGAAAGACTAAAAATGTCATCCAATATCCAAACAAAATAAAAGTGAACTATTTAATTTCTCAACTTTTATTTTAAAATTAATTTTTGCTTTTTTATTTTTTTTTGTATATATTTTTGCACTTTTTGGCCCTTGGTTTTGGCGCCCCTAAAGGACGGCGCCCGTGTGCATCGCACACTTTGCACATATGGTAGCGGGGGCCCTGTTTAGTTGCTTTAACTAAGTTCACTTGCATTTTTCGGAAATATTACTCAAATAATTATAAAAAACACGAAAACGGTTGAAATAAGGTCGTAAATTGTTGCAAACTTGAAATGCAATGTAGTAAACTACTACTACCTTTCAATTGGCTGCAACGAAGTAGTCCAATTCTGCTACAAAATCAAGTTGGAGCTGTCCGTTTCTGAAACTGATGCTCGTTTTAAAATGTAATTTCTTGCATGTTATAGCCGCTTTTGAAACTAAAGCAATTCAGATTTTTGATTTGTGTGAAAAATCCTATAAGACTGTACCATTAACTCAATTTTGAAAAAAATGAAGTTGTCCGTCTTTGATACCAAGCTCCTCATTTATTTGAGAAGTACCTACCAGGTGTGACAATAAAAATTCAATATGCTGACTGTTTACACCATTGCTGAAAGAGTACAAATAATAAAATGATACTTTGAAGATATTTCTGTAATAATAATAAACTATTAATTCATTATTACAGCTTTTTACAATAGGTTAATAACCGTAGAAAAAACTGTACTGGCCATTGTTCATCAATTTTAAAAAAAAATTGGATGTACCTACTAATGGAAGAAGAACAGAAACACAAAAGCATTCTATAAGAAAATTAGCAAGCAGGACAAAACCTTTAAAGGAAAGATAAAAGGCATAAAAGATAAAATTGGAAAAATAGAAAACGATGAAGAGTATAAAGAAATTTAGACAATCTATTTTAAAGAATTAATAACAGAACAAGAAGATCAAGACCTAAATAAAAAGGTAGAAGAGACAACGATGTTAGGAAACCAGCTATAAAGACCAACAAAAGAGGAAGTTGAGAAAATTATAAGTAGCAGCCGTAATGGTAAAGCCTCAGGATCGGACTGTATCAATGTGGAGCTTCTAAAATATGGTGGTGAAGAATTAAAAGATAAACTATACAATTAAAGACATATGAGACGAAGGAAAAATGCCGGAAGAATGGTACAAAGGACAAATTATCACGATTCATAAAAAAAGAGACAAACAAATGTGTAAAAACTACAGAGGACTACCGCTATTAAACACAGTGTATAAAATCATGTCCACCTTAATACAACGAAGACTGATTTATTAAGGGAAAGTTTACAACAGATGCCATACATACGGTTAAACAAATTATGGAAAAAGCTCATGGATATAAAATAGATCTTGAACTTGAAATGCTTTTTATAGATTTTCAGCAAGCATTTGATACAATAAAAAGATCAAAATTAATGGTAGCTCTGAAATAAATGGGAATACAAAACAAATTAAAAAGGTTAATTAAAATGACAATGAGTAGAACTGTAGTAAGTATAAAAACTCAAGTAGGAGACACAGAAGAATTTGTCATAAATAAAGGGGTTAGACAAGGTGATTCATCATCAGCAACTCTGTTTAATCTTGCACTGGAATACATCGTCAAAAGGATCAACAAAGGCAACCTCAGAACGAGAGAAGAACAAAAATAATAGCATACCCTGACCTTATTAAAATAGAAAAACAGTGGAACAAATGTTAAATGAAATGACAACAGAGGGAAAAGTAATGGGATTAAAAATAATTCAAGAAAAAACAAAAATAATGAGATTTAATAGAAACTTTGAAAACAAAAAGATTAGAGTAGGAGAATAAATTTTTGAAGTCGAAAATCTTAAGTATTTGGAATATTAATAACAAACAATGGAGAAAGAGAAACATAAATCAAAGAAAGGATTATTACAGCAAATAAAAGCTTCCATGCAAATAAAAAATTACTAAAAAATAAGTTATTGAGCAGGAAATCGAAAATGAAGGTACACAAAACAATAATTCGACCGACGATGATGTATGCAGCAGAAACCCTTAGCATGACAAAAAAAAACAAGAGGAAAACCTTAGAATACAAGAAAGAAAAATACTAAGAGCAATATTAGGACCAATAAAAATAAATGACAATGAATTTAGACAAAGAACTTGACCCTTGAGCTACTGGACCTGGAAGAAATTAAGGAAGGTATAGTGTGTAAAATAAAACATCAAATAGCAAAATGGCTAGGACATGTATGGAGATCAGGATCAACTACGACGATATTCTCAATATTGGAATGGACACCAGCTGGCAAAAGAAGACGTGGAAGACCAAGATCTACATGGTTACAAGAAGTAGTAAATGATCTCAACAAGGCGGGGATACGACAATGGAAAGAAAAATCCAGAGATAGGAAAGAGTGGAGAACTGATCTACCTCAAAACATAGATCTAGAGAGCTTAAGCGGCGTAACCCCTAAAGCTGTGTTTAGCCACTATATATATAAAGGCAGAAGTTAAAACTGCTGCCCATCAGATCAACCACTTGAAAAGAAAAATAGCCAAGATCGAGAATTAGAGAAATCCAGGTCTATGGATTGGCTGATGTGACGCCGTGTTCAAGTAAACAAAATGCCGATGAAGTTGACTTGGTTAAAAAAGAGTGAGGAATACTTTGAAAAGAAACAACTACCGCTGTTATAAAGTGCAGACCAATCAAGAAATATTTCCTGATGACCATTTTAGATGGATAGAATTCTGTGAAATTATGATGGAAAAATCCAATGAAAATAATAATTTTTTGAAGGATATTTTGTTTACAGATGAGACTATTTTTAAAAAATCTACAATACTGAAAAAACTTAAATTGTTCCAGTACTCTACGTCATCACTGTGTAATGAAACACAAATGATTTATAAATTCTGAAATTCTATTAAACTAACACTGCTTAGATTTTGAAGCAAGCTCATCAACTTTAAAAATACCAATTTCGTTGGTAAAATTACCTCTTAACCGATAATAATTGAGCCAAATCACGTTGTATATCTGGTGGGATCATCATCTTTCGCGCCGGTCTTAACAAAAACAAAAGAAACACGTCGAAGGCACGGTCTGCGGTGAAGAAGACAATGTGTTGTACCATTACTGGTCTCAATAATAGCGACATTAAAAAATTCTTTAGATCTGCTCGATAATTCGATGTGGGTGGAGTGAACACACGTGCCCTGCGGACATCATTTTTCTTCAGTTTGTCTTATTTTCATGCGGTGAAATTTGTCTTTATATCTGCTGTATATCACATTGGTTCTCCCACATTTACTCGATTTCGTAACTTATAGGGTGGATCAACAAAGTTGAATAAGTTTTCATTATTCAGTATAATATATCTCATTGATTAAAAATGTTTATAAAATTTAATCAACAATGAGTTCTTTATTGTTTCAGTAAGATACGAAAATAAAATCTACCGTTATATAAAAATTATATAGATTTTTAATTTCGAAAATGTATGGGACGGAATATACTCTGGGCTAATTAGCAAAATACAAGGAAAAGTTATTTACCAGCAATTTTATTGCTGGAATCGAATCTTTTTATTGTATGTATTAATAATATAGGTATGCAAAGTCCGCAGATAGTGTGCTACTTTTTTTATAAACAAAATGGCGAACGAAAATCGTGTTTTTTTCAATTTTTGTTCTATAACTCCAAAGATTTTAACTTTACACCAAAAAGACTCAAATAAAAATTCACCGCAATTAAATTCTGCATAGAGACGTCTTTTTCGCGATTCACTCCGACGAAAACTTTCCCCGGAAAAAGCGGGTTCTTCCAACAAAACCTTTAATTTTCAACTAAAATTTTAGATAAGTAATTGTTAATCAATAATTAAATAACTTGGTAATGCAAAAGCCCTTTTCGTATAGATTATAATTCCAGAAGCCAATGAAAATTGAATGAACAGTTCAGCAACAATTGAATTGTTAATTAAAAATTTACGGTAGCTATAATAACGACAATAATTATGGTGCATAAGAATAACTATGATTTTTTCATAAAAAGACACTATACCTATCTAATGTACTTTACAGAATTGAATTTGGTATATTTAAGCGGCCTCAGGAATATTTTAAAATTATAAACAATTTTTTGGCTTATAAACAAATACAATATCTCGGGAAATATTAAACTAAATTAAATAGTGAAAACGATATTCGAAAAACAGCGGCAGGACGCTTCTTTTAAAAAAAAAACGTTTCATTATGACGAGTGGTTCCTGAGATACAACCGGTCAAATTTGACCGGAATTTACGGCAAAGATATAAACAATAGGATCATAATTTTCAAACCATCACCTTTTTAGTTTTGTCCTTTTTCTCCACACCAATTGTCATATCTTTAAAATACTCATAACATATATTATTATAATAAAAACTATCGATAATACGTGTGAAAATTGCAAAAAATAGCAAAATTCCAATCAAAAATTAGCTTGGAGAAAATGTAACCCTCAAAGTTCAAAATCGGTATACGTTAAAAAAATGCATTTTCTCGGCTTCCCATGGAGCAATTTCCTTCATTCTTTTTTTGTTCCCAAGTAACTCGAGTAGAGCCATCTAACTAACGCATTATTAAATGTCAAACTTGCTTTTGTTTTGTTATAATAGATTAATTTATTTATAAGAACAGAAAACTACATATTTTTTCCAGTTGTAGGCTTTTTTTAGATAAACTTACTACAAGTGTACCTTTTAAAGTTAAAAACATAAATATTCTCATTTGAAAGCTGTATAATTATTTAAACAATTTTTATTAAAAAAATTAAAATTTTGTGTTATAATAAATATATTAATTTATTATGACAAAACAAAAGCAAGTTTGACATTTAATAATGCATTAGTTCGATGGCTCTACTCGAGTTACTTGGGAACAAAAAAAGAATGAAGGAAATTGCTCCATGGGAAGCCGACGAAATTAATTTATTATGACAAAACAAAAGCAAGTTTGACATTTAATAATGCATTAGTTCGATGGCTCTACTCGAGTTACTTGGGAACAAAAAAAGAATGAAGGAAATTGCTCCATGGGAAGCCGAGAAAATGCATTTTTTAACGTATAGCGATTTTGAACTTTGAGGGTTACATTTTCTCCAACCTAATTTTTGATTGGAATTTTGCTATTTTTGGCAATTTTCACACGTATTATCGATAGTTTTTATTATAATAATATATGTTATGAGTATTTTAAGGATATGAAAATTGGTGAATTGAAGAAAGAGGACAAAAATAAAAAGGTGATGGTTTGAAAATTATGATCCTATTGTTTATATCTTTGCTGTAAATTCCGGTGAACTTTGACCGGTTGTATCTCAGGAACTACTCATCATAATTAAACGTTTTTTCTTTTAAAAGAAGCATCCTGCCGCTGCTTTTCGAATACCGTTTTTCCAATTTAATTTAGTTTAATATTTTCCGAGATATTCTATTTGTTTATAAGCCAAAAAATTCTTTTTAATTTTAAAATATTCCTGAGGCCGCTTAAATAGTCCAATATCAATTCTGTAAATTACATTAGATAGGTATAGTGTCTTTTTATGAAAAAATCATAGTTGTTCTTATGCATCATAATTATTGTCGTTATTATAGCGACCGTAAATTTTTAATTAACAATTCAATTGTTGCTAAACTGTTCATTTACTTTCCATCGGCTTCAGGAATTATAATCTATACGAAAACGGCTTTTACGCTACCAAATTATTTAATTATTGATTAACAATTACTTATCTAAAAGTTTAGTTGAAAATTAAAGATTTTGTTGGAAAAACCCGCTTTTTCCGGGGAAAGTTTTCGTCGAAGTAAATCGGAAAAAACACTCTCTATGCAGAATTTAATTGCGGTGAATTTTTATTTGAGTGTTTTTGGTGTAAAGTTAAAATCTTTGAAGTTATAGAGCAAAAATTGAAAAAAACACGATTTTAGGGTGCCATTTTGTTTATAAAAAAAGTAGCACACTATCTGCGGACTTTGCATACCTATATTATTAATATATACAATCATAAGATTCGATTTCAGCAATAAAATTGCTGGTAAATAAGTTTTCCCAAAAATGGCCTATTCTCCGATAATCAGCCCAGACTAATACTAAATCCGATTCATAAGGCTATATGAGAAAACAATCAGTATCATTTCAGGTGTAATATATTTACGATCAACCAGATCATCTTCAAATTTTAAAGAAGTATTATACCTATAACGTTACCTATAACCAGTTATGTATGTTACAGTTCAAGTTGATTATCCAGATCCAGTTGGAGTTGACTATTCCTAGTTCGAGTCAACTCAAACGGCAGGTTTCAGTAAGAGTTGATTATAAAATATAAAATGAAGATTTTTATTCAACATTTACTAGTAAAAGTAGACTCCAACTAGAAAAAGTATACTCTTCCCAATGCCATTTAGTAAGAGTTGATTCACACAAACAACCGGTTCTAGAAATTAAATGTTACTGGATATATTATGTTCAAATCGTGATCTATTCCAGGCTACATCGTCGCCCCCCTCATCAATAATGAATCAATAATGAATGGGCAAGGAAATATAGAACCAGAAATAAACAGCAGGGTAATGAGTGCAACAAAATTATACTATGCTCTAAATAATAGTTTTATTAGGAAGAAAGAAATAAGCCTGAAAACAAAAATGAAAGTAATTCAAACTGTATACGAGCCGGTGCTACTCTACGGTAGTGAAACGTGGACTGCAGTGAACGACAACATCCGTAGTAAAATTCAAGCATGCGAAATGCGATATTTACGTGCGGTATCCGGGGTGACCAGACATGATCGTATATGAAATGAAGACATACGAGAAAGGTGCGGTGTTGGAAGGACCTTAGACAGACTTGACACGAAACAGTTATCGTGGTTCGGACATATGGCGAGAATGAGTGAAGGTTGAACTGTAAAGAGAGTATGGAAAGCGGCATCTGACAACAAACGACGAAGAGGCAGGCCAGCAAGAACGTGGAACGCAAATATTGGAAAGGCTTGCGTAAAAAGAAATATTGGGTGGAGAGAAGCAGAAAGACTAGCTACTGACCGAAAGGCATGGAGACGTCTGATTTCTCCACTTACCTCGACACCGTAAGGTACAAGAGAACGGCTTAAGTAAGAAGTAAGTAATTGTTTTCGATGGACTTTACTGGAAAGCCGTTTGCTCACCTTTAACTCATTTAAAATTGAGTTATTTGTCCTGTGGGCAGTCCACGGAATTCGTAACATTCTTCTTTAGTGGCATCTATCTTTCTTCTTTCCGCCTGTCTTAGGATCCAAGATTCATATCCGTATGTCAGTATTGGGAATATTAAGTAGTTGTTGATCTATCTAATTTTTAAAGTTCGTGAAATTTATATTTTGCCCATCTTTCCTACGGCGCGGCGGCTTTGGCTAGATCACATCTACGTTTTATTTCTTCCTGTAGTGACCTGGTGACCCTGTGTTTGTGATCAATGATCCCAGATATTAGTATACCTATGAGCTCACCAGTTCAAACCGGTCAATCGTGGTTATGTGTGAATGATTGTTATGTAGTGACTATTATGATCTTTGTCTTTGAGATCTTTAACACCAGACCAAACATTTGACTTTTGTTTTAAACCGGTCGCATAAGATCAATTAAGCCTTCTTGGCTATTTTCACGAAGGGCTATGTCATCTGCAAAACGTAGACTGTTTATTTTTTGGCCATATTTATTCAAATGCCCCTTTCCGTCCTTCAAGCGCATTTCTCATAATATACTTGTTAAATAATTGTGGAGACAGTATACAATATACATCCATGTCTGACATTTTGTTCTGGAGGGAATTCGTTTGAGAGTGTGTCAAGCACTTCAACTCTTCCAGTAGTGTGTTCGAAGCTAGGACAAATAATCCCCTGACAAATAATCCCGGACAAATAATCCACACAAATAATCCCCGGACAAAAAATCCCCACAAAAAATCCCGGACAAATAATCCCCACAAATTTTTTTGGACAAAGTATCCACACAAAATATCCCGGACAGAAATCCCCAAGAAATGTTTGCTGCCGAATAGTTCTCTAAAAGTTTTCCCGAAATTTTACCAATTTCAAATTCCAATTCCATGCTGAACTTCGAATTTTACATGGCAGAAGAGTGTGAGTTTTTTCAAAAATCGTGGAAGATATGGGGAATGAGCTAAGGTCTCATGACAGTCGCTTATCGCACGTTTTGATAACGTGCGATTACAACATATAGCCAGGGAGGTAGTGTCAAATTTGACCGGAGCATTTTAGCATGGCTGTTTTCTTTTTATTTAGGTAGGTGTTCCAAAGCTTATTAATATATGATGTGTCAGCTAGCCCAAAACCGGGGATTTAAGACAAGAAAAGGTAAAATATGAAAGTTGATGGACAAACGCTACAACTTAAATATCAAATATTTATATAAGTTACTCAGAACATTTGATAGACTTGCTTACTTGGCCCATACCTTTCACTCAGGAGATCAGGGTTCAAATCCTGGCGCGGAAAATTCTTTTTGTTTTTTACATTGACATTTTAGTTTGAAAAATACATAGATATTTTTATAATACCACGGCATGTCCACTTGGCCAGCTAACATTTTTTGCAACGTACGTGATGCAGCTGACGCTTTTTTATTACAATCTAAAATTCATAAATTATTGATTTATACTTTTTAATATTTGCCACACTAGTCCAAGAATATTTTTTTATTATTAACTATCTGACCCGGCAAACTTCGTACCGCCTTAAAACTAAATAATGTTTTGAAAGTTTAATACCTAAAAATTACCAGAAAGCCAAAAAATATTAAAAAATATTGCGTACCTATACTTTTTTCTACCAAATGCATAGTTTACGATTCTATAAGGGACATAGGTACAGACAAACATTCATTTTTATGTATTATAGAGAATAGGGAAATATTTAGATTGCTATTAAAAAATGGTGGTTGGTAAGAGAAAAGTGAACATTTAGGGTTGTATCTTTCGGTTCTACAACATATAAAATTAGGAAAAAACAGTGTGTTCAAAAAAATAACAAATAGTGTCTCCCTTTCGACTTAGATTGTTGGTCTTACCAACTCAGGAACCTTCAGAGGTTCATGTACAACAAATTTGCTTATTAAAATCAATCATAATATTATGACCAAAAATGCATAGTGTGAGATTCTATAAAAGACAGATATTTTTATATTGGCTCGTATAAATAATAAAAACGTGGTATTATAAAAATAATTATTTTTCAAAATAAAATGTCAATTTAAAAAACAAAAAGAATTTTCCGCGCCAGGATTTGAACCTGGATCTCCTGAGTGAAAGGTAGGAGCCAAGTAAGCAAGGGTATCAAATGTTCTGAATAACCTGTATAAATATTTGACAGTTAAGTTGTAGCGTTTGTCCATCAACTTTCATATTTTACCTTTTTTTGTCTAAAATCTCCGGTTTTGGGCCAGCTGACACATCATTTGTTAATAAGCTTTGGAACACCTACCTAAATAAAAAGAAACCAGCCATGCTAAAATGCTCCGGTCAAATTCGACAGTAACTCCCGGGCTAATACATTTTACTTGAGACCTTTCACATGTAAACGCGCGTTTTAATGACCTAAAAGCTATGTGAACGGTCTTCAGTAAAATGTATGCAGTTGTAATCGCACGTTATCAAAACGCGCATTAAGCGCCTGTCATTGTCATGAGAACAGGGCTTTAGCTAATTCCCCATATCTTCCACGATTTTTGAAAAAACTCACACTCTTTTGTCATGTAAAATTTGAAGTTTTCAGCATGGAATTATAATTCGAAATTTGCTAAAATTTCGGGAAAACTTTTAGAGAACTATTCGGCAGCAAATATTTCTTGGGGATTTTTTGTCCGGGATTATTTGTGGGGATTTGTTGTCAAAAAAAGATGGTGGGGATTATTTGTCCGTGAATTTTGTGGGGATTTTTTGTCCGGGGGTTATTTACCCGGGGATTTTTTATCTGGAGATTTTTTGTCCAGGGATAATTTGTGGGGATTTTTTGTCCGGGATTATTTGTCCGGGGATTATTTGTCCGGACTCCGTGTGTTCGTATAGTTCAGTTATAAGTTAAATTAAGTGTTGTGGTACGTCTACCTTTTTAAGTATCTATAAAAGAAATGTATAGTGGCATATTGAATTCCCTAGATTTTTCTATTGTTTGTCTTAAGTTCAGGTGTACTCGAGTACCTCTACCTTTGGAAAATCCAATTTGATCTTGGGATATTTTTTTTGTAGGAAATTTTCAGTCTTTCATTGATTATTATGTGTAGCATTATTTTACTGGCATGTGAGATAACCGAGTTGGTTCTAAAGTTGCCGCATTTATGGAAGCTGCCATTTGTATGTATTGTCGTTATTGTAGATTTTGTTCAGTCGTCAGGCCATTGCTTGGAATGTCATATTTTGTTACATGAGCACGTAAAGTAATTTTATTCCGGTTTCTTCTGTGACTTTGAGCATTTCTTCTGTTATTATATCTCGCACTGTGTTATACTTGAATTTAATGATCGCCAGTCTTATTTCACTTTCCAGTATATTAGATTTTTCTTCAATTTTTCAGGGATTTGGTGAACAAGTGTCCGGTGTTGATCATATTTATACAAAAAGGCAGGTCATAAATTAAATCACATATTCTGGGACTAAAATTAGTTCGATTGAATAACCTAACTTACCTTGATACAAATGTGAACATAAAAAAGTTACAGCCCTTTGAAATTACAATATTAAAATCGAATTTTCCAATATTATAAATATATCGAAAACTATTTTTTTATTAAAAATAGACATGTGGCATTCTTACGGCAGGAACATCTTTTAAAAAATAACAGTGAAATTTGTGAACACAACAAAAAATTTATGGGCGTTTTGATCCCTTAAACTCCCTCAAACTTTTGTGTACGTTCCAATTAAATTATTATTATGGTTAGTTAGTGGTTAAGAACTTCGACTGCAGTAGTGCAGAGCTATTTAGAGCGGCAGTCAACAGGGTCCGCATAGCGATAATGATTTCCAACCTTCGATAGAAGATGGAACTTAAAGAAGAACTTAGTGCATAGTTAAACACAATGTTTTTTAAAACTGTTTTGGCTCCTAGTACTTTTTCAATTAGCCAATTTTTATCGAGATATTTTGAACATTTTTAAAATCCACCTTATATCTGTAAATGTTTAAGTACCCCAGGCTGTGGGTGAAAAAACGTGATATGTTTCAGGAATTTTTGAAACCTATCAGGTGTTGTAAAGGACGATGCCAGGAATAACTTCTACTAAAATGTAACCAAAAATATTGTGGGCTTTTTTTATTGCGATTTTCATTTGTTAAATAATTTTTAAAGATTTTTAATTTTGCAGCTTAGGATATTGATTTTAGAGAAATATTTTTTAATAGAAAGTTGTAGTAAATTAAAAAACCTACAATTTGAGCTATGGTAAGTTTAATTTCGTTTATTGGTTAGATTAATACCCCGAACTTACGCGATAGGTGGGACCGAGCGATAATCGCGTAAGTCGAATTCGCGTAAGTCGGGGTATAATTTCGTATAATGTATGTTTGGATGACATTATTACTCTTTCAAGTCTTCTTAGTTATAAAACAAAAAATCCCTTTATAAAAGTAACAAACACCCACTCCATTAGCTAAAACTGTAGATAAGAACTAATACAAAATAAAATCGCTGATTCCGTGTGAAAAGTCCAAACATGTATAATACTTTGGATAAGCAATAAAGTGTGGGTGGTAATTCTATCTCGTCGATAACTAAACGATTGTGTGGCGCTTAAAAAATATGTAATGAATCGAAGATTTTAAAATCTCATATCAAATATCAAATCGACAAGATTTTAAAATCGCGTAACTCTGGATTAGCGTAAGTCGGGGTAGCGTAAGTCGAGGTATTACTGTATTGCAAAACAGCCTGCGAAAGGTCCAAAATGGCCGTTTTTTACAATTGCATTATTTATTGTACAAATAATTTTTTTTATTTCTTAAACCTTTAAAATGAAGATCTTTTAATTCCAAACATAAAAAAAAATTGTAAAGCCAGATTAACGAATTTGTTGCTTAGATATTAAAAATTGTTTATCCCAAGAGGTCAAATGTCAAAGGCTATAACTGTTTAAAAAAAAATCGTAGAGTTTGTGAAACATCCAATCTCTTTCTAAAGAGTAAAATTCGGCCGCTCGCAAAAGCACCGATTTTAAAAATAATTTTTAATAATTAAATGTAATTATATCTTATAATAATTTTTATTTTAAGATAATATAAGTCTTTCTTTAGTCAATGACTGTAAAATAATTTCTTAATTGTTATAAATGAAGGCAATACGATTTAAGAAAAAAAAAACAATTATCTCGGCTTCAGTTGGTTATAGAAAATTTTTATTTTTTTATAAATCTTCGTTTTGTCTTCAGCAACAATAATCTGTAAGTTAGAAACCCATAGGATGTACAGGGCCGCTTCAGCTCTAAATGTTTATAACGAAATTTGCCCCCTTATTTTCAAACCCAAAAATTAGAGGTTTAAAAACGTTTTACGCATTTATTTACATCAGAATATGAAAATATAACTCTTTAGAAGGAGATTGGATGTTTCACAAACGATTTTTTTCAAAAAGTTATAGCTTTCGACATATGACCTCTTGGGATAAACAATTTATAATATCTAAGCAACAAATTCGTTAATCTGGCTTTACAATTTTTTTATGTTTGGAATTGAAAGATCTTTACTTTAAAGCTTTAAAAAATAAAAAAATTATTTGTACAATAAATAATGCAATTGTAAAAAACGGCCATTTTGGACGTTTCGCAGGCTGTTTTGCAATAACCAATAAACGAAATTAAACTTACCATAGCTAAAATTGTAGGTTTTTTAATTAACTACAACTTTCTATAAAAAAGATTTTCTCTAAAATCAATATCCTAAGCTGCAAAATTATAAATCTTTAAAAATTGCAAATTTAACAAATGAAAATCGCAATAAAAAAATAGCACAATATTTTTGGTTACATTTTAGTAGAAATTATGCCTGGCATCGTCTTTTACAACACTTGATAGGTTTCAAAAATTCCTGAAATATATCCTGAAATGGACCTATTTTTCACCCACAACCTGGGGTAAAGTAAGATTATAGAGATCTGGTAATCATATAAAAATTTATTTAAAATTTTTTAGGTATATTTTGAAACATATTAAAAAGAAGCAACATTCGATAAAAAGTGGCTTGCCAAAAAAATCAGGCAAAAAAGTTTTAAAAACATTGTGATTAACTAATTGTACCATAATAATTTAATTGGAACGTACCCAAACATTTGGGGGGCTTAAGGGGACAAAACCCCCATAAAATTTATATGTAAACATTTTAAAGCAGAAGCCGCATCTGCATAAAAACTGGCTTATAGAAAAAATACCTTGCTTAAAAATAAAAAATGGTACCTAAATAATAATTTAATTGGAACTTACACAAAAGTTTGGGGGGGTTTTGGAGAACAAAAACCCCATAAAATTTTTATAGAGTACACAAATTTCACTGCTATTTTTTTAAGATGTTCCTGCTATAAGAATGCCACATGTCCATTTTCAATAAAAAATCGCTAACAGTTTTCGATCATATCGAAATATTATATCGATATATTATATCGATTTTAATTTTGTAATTTCAAAGGGCTGTAACTTTTTATGTGCACATTTGTAATAAGTTAAGTTAGGTTATATCGAACTATTTTTGGTCACAGAATATTTGATTTAACTAATTTATGAACTGCCTTTTAGTTACACCCTGTTACAGATATTGGCAATATAATTCCAACTCACCACCAACTCAAATTTAGTTGAAGGCTTGCCGCTTGCAATATTTTGTTGATAACTTATTAAACTTTAAACAATATTTTGATATCTTTAAAAACCATCTTAATTAAGTTATTCAACACAAATCAAAAACTAATTCTTATTCTTCTCTCACTACTTTTGTAACAGTATGTTTCCAATGGATAACCGATTTATGTGCCTCATTAAATATGTAAAAGTTGTGGTTACCATCTGCACCATCGCCGATGTAATTAGCATATTGAATCACGCCAATATATTTGCACAAAATTTAACTTCGATTTTGTTTAATAACATATTGGGATTTTTTTAGACGATAATTGCTATAATTTCCATTATCTCCGAGTTATGTCACACGTATCAAGCCGTAATAGCCATGGTTTGCTCTTTAATCAATTTTCTGATAGGAGGTGTATAATTGGCGTTGATTTGATGGATTTTTTATGTTATTTATGGGCTTTTCGATATGTTGTCTTTATTTTCTAGAGAAATTGAATCTTTTAGTTTACGTTGTTACATTTTTTTTTGTTAAGGATAAAGCTTTACAATACGATACAATATCGATACTTTTTAAGTATTGTATTGGTTATGCCAATGAAGTATCGTATCGAGTATCGATATCGGCAATACTTTCTTATAAAAATCTTGTTTTGATATTGATTTTGATACGATAAAATATGGACATAAAAAGAATTATACATCTGAGCTGTGTAGACTCTTTATGCCCACTTTTGCATGCCTGGCAAATGGACACTATTCCAAAAATATTACGACTATTTCTTATAACTTATAGATTCTTATAAAAATTGAATATGGCTGAATGCTACTTTGAAATGTTTGAAAGTGGACCAATACTTACTAATTCTGTATTGTTTAAAAACTACTTTTGAAAAGATAGGGAAATCCCCGAAGATTCGGATTAAATCGCAATTCAGTATTTGTTGAAAATTATTTTTGCATCATCATCACTCACTTCCATAATATTGCCACAAATGCCGCATGATATAAACAGTGTAAGCATAACAGATTTACTCACTCTCAAGAGTTTCAAGTTCAGGCACTCAAGTGTAAAATTAACAGCTGATGCTTGGGTTGCAGATCACTTATACTTTTATGTAAATAATTATGATCTAAATATCTATTCCACAAAATATAATCAAACAACTGTGGCGTGTTTTTTTTTCTCGTGGCTGGCCACAGTCGCTCGTCTGGGGTGCGACGTCCACTTCACATAAGAACCCACGGTAAATCATCGAAATCTGCTTTGTGGATCCACAGAGTAGCGCTGCAGAGTGGCCTGTCTGATTTGGGCCTAAGTCGCCAGCGAACAGTTTCACTACTAATTTGTATAGCACGTACATCTCAAAGCTGAATTTGTAGACTTCGATGTGTTACAAAACGTTGTCGAAGAGAAAAATTCTTAAAAATCGATCTTAAATAGAGGAAGTTACCCGGTATCGTCCTTGCCCTGGTCTGCGAGTATGATCCCCTTTTTCGAGGAATCTTTCTAACATCCGTGATACGGATTTGTGGGACACATTAAACCGACGACTATTCGGTAACTCCAACCTTCTTCCGAGAGTAACTTTTTTAAAACCTTCTTCGGTAACTTGCTTTGGCGCAAAGACAATTATTAAAAATAATCAACAATTAGTCAACAAAATAATCAAGAATTAAAAACAATCAACAACAGTAGTCGAATAAAATTCGTGGACACCTGAATTAGTACATTTCTTTTATTCTTTGTGTTTTGTAGCAAAAAATAAACTATAGCTATAACACAGTCAATAAATATCAGGTATACGAATAGCAGATGTAAAGGGCTTGTAAAACATCTTCTTGATGGTGGTATCCGTGACGAATGTTGGCGATCATCATGGTAATCTTTACCTTATCTGTCGCAGCGCAGAAAAGCTGCACAGATGTTGTGTTGAACCAGGTTCGAAGGTTTTTCAAACAGGATGATCTTCTTTTTCCTGGATTCCGTTTTCAAATATTTTTCTTTGCAGGATGGCTTGTAGAACGGTATTATATCTGGATTCATTTCGAATAATGTGTCCGAAGTACCTACTGTAACTTTCGAGATTTGATGGCCCATACAATGTATACCCATCTGGTTAAATATAACATTATAATGGGAATTTTTATTCAAAAATGAATAACCATTTTCAATTTCGTTGCAACACGCAACTACAGCCGCATCATTATTTCAGTTCAATCAGAGAGTGCAGCAAGCACCTCCACCGGTTTCGAAACTTATTAGTCTCTCATCAGGAGGCACCTATGCTGCTCTCTCTGACCCAACTAGGACAAACCCCGGCGTGCAGTCACTTATTGCAACGAACGAAATGGCAGGGATGCCCTGGCGGCAACTGCCAGCAAAAAAAACTAAGTTTTCAATCTAATATCACATAAAACAACATCCAAAAATGTTATTCTATATAGTTTTATAAAAATCTATTTACGCCATAACATATTTTTACGATGTCAGAACGCTAGACAAGTTATAGCAACTCCTTTTCCTACTTAATTTAAAGTAGGTACTTAAGTCCAGAGATTTTTGTTTCCGATACGAAGTTCTTGAGTTAATAAAGACCAATCCGGTCTTACATACCAAAAACAAAAACAAGGATTTAATTGCGAGATATCGTGTTAGTACTATAATTTTCATCCTTCAGGATGGACAGAATGTTTTCGAAACATTTACTAGTATGTCTTACTAACCTTTTTTTAATTGAAAAAGACTGTATGACTTGTACACAAAAATGTAGGTCACACTGGAAAAATGTGTATTTTCTTGAAAAAATTTGTGATGTGTAAAATTATTTTTTGTTAATTGCCTTGCCTGCCAGACCCCAGTATGAAACTAAGCAGGTATCGCCAATTACGTAGATCGGTTGTCACCCTTAGGAGCATTCGTCTTTACGATGACTCCACCAACCTCTAGTATTTTGCGTTGTCCAACACACTGCTCAACATCTGTGCAGCATAGGACACCAAGAATTGGAAGAGACTATTTGGAACCCTCTTTTTAGTGCTTTCTGGGACTCCAATATTTGGTATTAGTCGTACCAGCGGCTCGACACTTCGGTTCGTCTTTTTCACGGTCTTTTAGAGGTGTATGCTGAACCTCAGTCCTTCCGTCAGCCAGACTCTAAGGTACTTATCCGATTTGACCGGTGCTATTTCCACCCGTTTCACTATGAAGCAGCGGAGAGAGGATTTGGCCCGGCCTCCCTTGAAAACTACCAGCTCAGTTCTCTGAGGTAGTAGCTGCAGATTGTTCTCTTTAATCCACTTACTAATTCGAGGCAGGGCTGTGTTAGCCGCATTAGCCATGTCCATTTGATAACTCGCCTTCACAACTAGTGCGAGATCATCAGCATGAGCTACAAAAATGGACACTTTTGCATTTGCAGTCTCAGCACCCCATCATACAAGACATTCCACAGTATGGGACCAAGTACCAATCCCTGCGGGACAACCTACTATAGCCTAATGATGGTATCCTTCTCCCGTATGGACCTATCGGTAAAGTATCTGTCAACCACGTTGACCAGGTACTCACTGGCATGACGTCCAATTCTCCCAGCCTGGACATGATCTGCTCTCATGATGCCATGTTAAAGGCATTATTGATATACAGTAGGATAAGAGCCACTCACCTCGTAAACTGCATGATTATAGAGATCTCGTCTGAGACCGCACCTATGGTGGACTTTTTGGCCCTAAAACTACACTGGCGGTCACTCATCTGTCTGTATCTCATCCAGCTCTCGCTCGAAGCGACCTTTTAAAAACTATTTGTATAGCTTAGCTACCTGTTACAGTTACAAAGGCTCTATAAAAATATATCCGTTCCCACCTCTATAATACGTCGTTAGTTTTTGTAAAGTTCGTTTTTGAAAGACCAAAAATATCTGCTTTGTCTTCATTTTACTGTGGTGGTAAGCAGTTGTTTGTAGGAAGACCCATTGTACAAGGTAAAAATTCTTTTGATTGCTTTTTCTATTCTGGTAAAAAATTGTCACTATAGTTTTCTAAATCCTAAACAATATTCTATTGTTTCAGGGTTTGGTTTGGTCTTCTGTTGGAGGTTTGGTTTGGTTCCCGGTTAGTTTTCGTCTGGATTTTGGTTGGAGTTTTGGAGTTCCGTACCTGGAAACTTTCCGTTTCGGTTTCGTCAAAGTAACTAGGTTTACTTTCTGGTTGGAGGCAGTCTGGAATGGCCTATGGTTAGACGTCTCCGAAAATCAAATGGTTTCTTTCTATCAGACGTGAATTTATAGGTCACGTTCCATTGAACTTCGTTTCTCCCACGGTGTGCTGATCGCTGATGTGATTATCAGCCAACTAAAGTCTTCAGGGAGACTTTATCCAGGATCCTCTACCGCTACTGGTGAAAAAGCGGTAAAATATATATCTCAAAAATTATGGTATTTTATTTTTATTGGGTTTATTTAAATTTCAATGAACAGTACAAACATAAAAAAACTAATTGGTTATTCTATTTTTAAATCATAAAATTTCACTACATATTTGGAACTTTTTATTTTCAACTTTTTTACGAACTATGTATGACATTGCAACATTGTATATTTTCTTTTGTAAATTGTGCTATATTTTTTTAAAATTGTAATAAATAATTTGGTAGCATTCTTTTTTTTTGCTTATTACATTATCTCTTTCCAGTTTCACTTCAAAAGGTAGTTGATTTAGGACGAAGCAACATAAATTTTATATCAGGAAAGTTTACTTATTTATATATTTGTTAATTTGCTGAATAGTAAGACCGATGGCGCCCTCCATTTTGGTTTCTTCAAGATCTCTGTCTGTTTTTATTTATTTAATTTCTATTTTATTCTTCCAGCTCTTCGTCTTTCACGCCCAAATTATTTCAGAAAGAAACCTGTTTTAATTTTATTCCTTTTTCTGGCCCTCGAATTCCACCTTCTTTTAGTCTCTTGTTTCTCGCACTACTTAGCCAGTGCTCTATCCTATTCTTCTTCCTTCCTACTTCTCTATTTCATACTTTCTTTTTTTTATTTCAAATTGCATGCTAATTTCGACTATCTTTCTTTTCCAAAGCCGAGTTTAGCGTAGCATACCGAACTACTTAAGAATATATATTGGTCTGTAGCGCACCTCTTCCTCGTTCTTGGTTAATGATGATGATTGCCAAAATTCGTTACGGATAGGCACATCAACAAGAAGAATAAACATAGTTTTCATTTCTTAAACTGACTCGACTCATTAAATTCTCCAGTGTTCAATAAAAACCGTAGATACATAAATAATTAACCAGTTTATAAAAATCTATTTACACCATTTTATATATTTTTACGATGTCAAAACGCTAGACAAGTTGTAGCAACTTCTTTTCTTACTTAATTTAAAGTATTTAAGTCCAGAGTTTTTTGTTTCCGATACGAAGTTCTTCAGTTAATGAAGACCAGTCCGGTCTTACATAACAAAACAAAAACAAGGATTTAATTGCGAGATATCGTGCTGGTAGTATAATTTGCATCCTTCAGGCTGGACAGGATGTTTTCGAAACATTTACTAGTTTGTCATGTCTTACTAACCTACATAAAAGAATACATTTGCCGTTTTTTTGAATTATCAAGTAATTTAGTACGCATGTACCTTCTATGTGAAATCAACATAATTGGTCAATATTGATTTTATTTTCATATGCAGTTAACGATCGTCGTAATTTGCTCTGCCTACTCGTTTATTTTGAAATTAGCTAAACAGGTAATCGATAGAACAAAAAATTCTTAAGTGGGAATGAGAGTGGAATTACGCAATAAAATTATGGAAGACAGTTTAACATTAATTCTTGTTTCCATGTCGTGTCTTTTTAAAAATTTATTTAAAAAAAAAATTTTTTTAACATTTTTTTTAATCAAATTGCAAAAGTCAATATTTTCGGCCCGGACAAATTTTTTTTGGATTTTTCGGACCATTCCGCATAAAAAAGGTCTCTTGTAATTTTTCTCTAAAGTTGATCGTGTTTGAGTTATAAGCAATTTAAAATTTGGAAAACGCGAAAATGGCCATTTTTAAGACTTAATAACTCGGTTAAAAATTATTATTTAGAAAGTCAGAAAGTGAATAAATCAAATTTAAAGCCCTCCCTATATGATCCTGAAGAAATTTGTGTCATTAATTTATTACTAAGCTGCTATTTTTACTTATTAATAATGAGCGATAAGATCGTATTGACCCAGCTGTAAATGTGAGTGCGAGTGAGATGCGCTATTGGATTGCCTGAATGGCATCTCTTTCGCACTCATAATGGACGGCCGCCTATACGTGCATAGCGCTCATTATTATAATTTAAAAATAACAACTTAATAATCAAATAATGACAAAAATTTCTTCAGGATCTTGTAGGGGGGATTTAAACTTTGATTTAGTCGCTTTCTGACTTTCATAGTAATAACTTTTAACCGAGTTATTAAGCCTTGAAAATTGCCATTTTTCGTTTTTTTCCCGGTCAACTTTACAGAAAAACTAGAAGAGACCTTTTTTATCCAGAATGGTCCAAAAAACCTAAAAAAAATTATAATTTTGATCCTTGGACTATCCACTACTTATTCTCAAATTTTCAAGCAAATCGATCCATTCTGTAAAAATTGCGAGGTGAAAAGCTTCGGTTCCTGGGCTATTATTACTCGAAGAGGGTTTACTTTCCTTTGAATCAAAGTAAACCTTTGATTGTCATGAAGAAAAAAACGAAGGTGTGTTTGAAGAATATTTCGAACAAATAATTGCATTCATACCTAAACATTCAGTTATTGTCATGGACAATGCATCTTACCACTTCAGATTAGTGTACCAATGGCGAAATGGAAGAAAAATAAGATTGCAACGTCACTATTTTCTAAGGAACTAAACTTTGACGATACAATGACAAAATCGGATCTAATTAATATTTTCAGTGTTCTTAGGGGGCGCGGCTTGTGCATATCAGAAGTTAATTTTACATTTTTTCTAATTAACATTGGGTATATGGTTTTGGCGGATGACATTGACATCTTAGTCAAAAATGTTAAACGTCTTCAGAGACTGGTGACCAGAATAGCGGAGTATGGAAAAGAAAAGGTCTGACCTGACTCAGTACCGGAGCTATGGTATAAGGTGCCTGCCTGCAACACTAGCATAGGCGCCCTTTGGTTTTTTAATTAGTGTTTTGTATAGTACCAGCAGAAAAAAAGGTCAGTTTGGAGCCCCCCAAACAGGGGCGCCCGCCTGCAGTGCATCCCTTGTAGGCCCGTTATCGCTGGCCCTGGGTCTGACAATGTTAACATTACGAGACAAAATTTATGAAAATATCGAGAACTCAAAGAAATAACGAGAATCTTCTAATAAACGAAACCAATGTCGAACAGATATCTTGAGAAACATATCAGGGAACAGACTTGGATTGGATCAGAATCTATCTTGGAACAATGATTACCTAATTCCACAAATGATTATTTCCGGAAACTCAAAATAGAATAGGTTGCAGCAAATTTCAACAAACTGAGAGATTTACAGTTGGAGCTGTTTGGAGCTCTCTTGACTTTGTTTTATGGAATTGAAGATTGGATCTTAAATGCAACATCAATGAAAAAAAAACAACAATCTTTGGAGTTGTCGGTGTATAGAAGTAATACTGAAAATATCGTGGACAGAATACGTTACAAGCAAAAAGGTTCTGAGAAAGATGAATAAAGAAATAACAATCTTAGATAAAATTAAAAAAAGAAAATTGTAATATCTCGGACATATTACACTTGAAGAGAAAAACAGTTTGCTTCAAATGATTAGGTATTCAGGGAACTTTCCAAGGAAATTGAAGCATAGAGAAGCAGAAAACTTGGCAACATAACAATAAATTCTGATATCTGTGTAGACAAAGATATTCGTGATACTATAGGTATATAATACTCTTATTTAGAATGTTTAAACGATGGATCTCCTACTCTGATCTCCTTTAGTAAATTTTTTGCTGTGGGCTTAACCATTTGTTCCCAAGATATTGCATTTCATCTTAACTGTAATATTCTACAACACCCTCAGGGCTCAATCAATTATCAATTTTCATTAAATTTCAATTTCACTGCACAAAAATCCGTATCCGCAAGAAAACATGAAGCATGGGGAAAACAGACCCAATATAATAGAAATACCAACAAACTATGAATCCAAATATGCCAACCAAAATATTTTCAAAACGCTCTCTGTTAATAGCTACACGTCAGTTTCTAGAGTAATGTGACGACATTTGGTAACTATTTAAATAACTTGAAATGAAATTGACAATTTTCAATACAAGCGTATGGCTTTACAACCGCATTTGGCCGCATCCACTATGGTCCCCATCTTTTACGATCTTTCGCTTCCATTTTTCATTGTTGTACCCCAATCCTAGATAGATCGGATTCTAAGACTTAATTAATCTTAACTTAATCCTTCTATATTATTTTCCTTGGACGGCCTATGGACGGCCTATGAATTTCCATATATGGATGATCTTCTATAGCCTGACCTCTCAAAAAATACTCTCTGTAACACTCTGTCATCATCTGACCATGTTTTCAGTAACATACAGTCACCAATTCAGCATTACGGCACCTTCTCCACTCTCCTGCCAATTGATTTCTTTGAGAACCAAGTAATATTTACTAATATATAGTATGGTTCCGAAATAAGAAAGAGCAAAGGAAGGTGTAGCAACAATGATCAAAAAATATAAAGATCAAATTAAAGATTGCCAGTACATCTCAGAGAATACTGTTAGTAACGATTAGGGCGAACAACAAAATTATAAATATAATAGGGATATATGCACCAGAAAACTGCAAACCTGACAGCGCTAAAGAAGAATTCTATGATGAGCTACAAACACTAGTGGAAAGAGAAGTCAAGCAAAATGAATTACTTACATTATTGAGAGATTTCAATGCCAGAATAGGAGACGCAGGAATACCAGGAATAAAACAAAGATTTAACGAAAGAGTCTTCAATGAGAACGGAAAGAGAATAGTGGACTTCTTCACAACAAACGAACTAAGAATAACCAACACATTTTTTGATCATAAAATTCAACACAAATACACGGTTGAAAATACAAGAGGACATAGATCAATGATAGATTATGTGGTCACAAACAGAAATATTCACCACAAATAGATAGTGGATGTGAGAAGTTTGACGTCACCCAATGTGGGAAGCAATCGCTATTTGGTACTTGGTAAAATTAGATTCAATGAAATATGGAAAGACAAGATGAAACAAACGAATTCAGAGGAAATAATAAAAATAGAAAATTTAAGAGATGACTCCATAAAATCATTATATCAAAAAAGGCTAGAACAGAAAATAAAAATGGAGAGTATCTAAAGTGAAAGCAATGTAGAAGCTAGCTGGAGAAAACTTAAGAAATATATTCTGGACGCTGCTCGAGAAACCCTTGGAACGAAAATAAAAAACAAAAATAAAAAGTGGTCAACGAAAACACCATGGTTTACACTAGAGGTTAAACAAAAATGTCACAAAAAAAAAAGAAAGCTTTCCTAAAATATGAGTCAGAAAAAAGGAATGAATCAAATGAAGACTGTAAAAGAGTAGGTAAGAGCAATTGGTAAGAAAAACAAAAACAGATTACTGGGAAAGATTCACAAAAGGACTAAAGATGGATTTCTACGGACCACAGAAACAAGTATGGCGCTTCATTAAGACAACAAAGAAGCGAAATGAAAGAACTAGTTGAAATATAACACATGAATGAGGATACATGGGTGACCTTCCTGACAGAAATATTAAAAATAAAACGAAGAATCTTTACCAGAAACGCCAAATATAGTAACTGATGAAAAGACCGAAATCTCCCAAATATTGAAACAAGGAATAATCAAATTAAAAAATATAAAGTCACCAGGGGAAGATCAAATACCAAATGAACTCTTAAGATATGGAGGTGATCACCTTGTACAACAACTGCAACTTCTTATTCATAAAATAATCACGACGAACAGAATACTAGATGAATGGAGGAGACCGATCATGCTGATGTTTTTCAAGAAAGGAAATACGAAATACCCAAATAATTATCGAACAATAAATCGTTTAAATACAACACTCGAATTGACAACAAGAATTATAGCGACAAAAATAAACGAACGCATAACTCTGCAAGAGGAACAGCAAGGATTTCGGACAGGAAGATCATGCACGGATGCAGTTTTTGTAACAAGACACATAAAAGAAAAGTCCCTGGAATACAACCAACCAGCATATATGTGCCTGATAGATTTGAAGAAAGCGTTTGATAGAGTGAGAATTCGGGACGCGATACATTTACTATATGAAAAGAGAATATCACTAGATTTAATAAAAACCATTGAGAACATTAGTCCGTCCGCTATAACTTTTCCCATGCGGTACGATTCATTTTTAATCAAATTAAGTCACAACATAAATTGAAACGAATGTCGATGTCTATATACATTTTGTATACTGTATACTATATACTACACACATCGGCGTACGTTTCACTTTCTGTTTTGACTTAATTTGATTGAAAATAAATCTTACCGCATGGGAAAAGTTTTAGCGGACGGACTATATAAAGATAAAACAGCTATGGTAAGATGTAAGGGAAAACTATCGCAACCTATCAAGTCTGAAACTGGCATTAGACAAGGAGATTCGCTGAGCCCATTAATATTTAATCTGATAATGGATGAAATCATAAAGAAAGTTAAAAAAAGGAGAGGATATAGAATGGGAGAAAAGGAAATAAAGATAATCTGCTACGCCGACGACGCCATAATAACAGCCAAAAATGAAGATGACCTACAAAGATTAATTGAAGAATTCGAATACACGGCTCTCATATACAACATGGTGATCTCAACAGAGAAAACTAAATCGATAGTGGTACCAGCGGAACCGATACGATGTAAATTGGTCGTAAATATCAAAATAATAGAACAAGTGATGGAAACAGAATACTTGAGAATAAAACTGTTAAGCTACGGAAAAGTGGAAGAAGAAGTACAAAAACAAGTGAACAGGGCGAACAGAGTAGCAGGATGTCTCAACAACACAATCTGGAGAAACCAAATACCTCACAATGGAAACGAAAACCAGGATATATACATCAACAATAAGACCGATAATGACGTATACAGCGGAAACAAGAGCAGATACGGCGAAAACACAAAGACTGCTGAAAACAGCAGAAATGAAGTACGAAAAATAACAAACCAAACTCTAAGAGACAGAGTAAGAAGTCAGGAAATACGAGCGAGATGTGGTATAGAAGAAATAAACATGTGGACCAAAAAAAGAAAAATAGAATGAAATCAACACATAGAAAGAATGACAGAAAATAGAATAGTACGAATAGCAAGAGACAAATCGCCAAATGGAAGAAGATCATTGGGACGACCGAGGAAAATATGGTCAGACAATGTCAAATGAGGCTAAAAGCCGAAGTAAAAAAGGCATTGAGCCTATTTATAAAATAAGAAGAAGAAGAAGAAGAAGAGAACCAATTATCATCCTAAAAACCTTCCTTTTAAATACCAACAGCTTATTTATTTTCCACTGATGTAGAGTCCATGTTTTACTTCCATATGTCACAACATCTCTATATGTCAAACCATCAAACATCGCCATATAGTCAATTATAAATGTAATGTTCATTACACCAATAATTGTGGCTTAATACCATATAAACATAATACTTAAAGTAAAAAAATATTTCAACAAAAATATTTTGTATCATATTACATAAATTCAATTACTTGAAGTACATTTTTTACCTATTTTGTAATTTTATATAATATGTCAACTAGTCTAGTTGACAAAAAAATATAAAAAATAGGGTTACACGAAACAGTACCTAGTGCCCAATCAAATCACAGAAGTTCGCTTAAATGAATCATACTTGAAACCTACCATTTAAAAAAAGCTCTTCTTTAAAGTTCAATAAATTTAAGAACCATCGTAACATCTAAACCACTATTTAAAACCGTATTAGATAAGACAAAGCTCCTTACTGCATACCCCGAGGAAGAAAAAGGCAAAAGGTACCTTTTAATCAGTCCTCTTTGACAGTTAGTTTCGAAAATCACAGTATTCATCGAAATAATATGTAATTAAACTCGGTATCTTGATATGTTAAACATCTCCTTGGTGAAGTTCAACTGCCACCAAGTAAATGAATAGCGGAGCTTCGTCTTCGGTACCGTCGTTCTTCTGGAGGTAGCCCATAAAGCATTCGAAAGACGAAGGCAAAACTAATGGTCGATTTGAAATATTTTTTAATTGGTCGTAATTATAGGGGGAGTTTTCTGGGAAAAAAGGGTCCGTGAAAAATTAAAAGCGGGTTAATCTCTACGGAGATTATGATTTTTGTGAGAAGTACGAAGAATATTTTACAATGCTTATATGTATATGTAAAGGAAGATGTTTTGGTTAACTTTATCAAAAATTTTAAAAAATTAGAGGATTGCTTATTGAAAATAATAAGCACTGAGAATAAATTTTCTAGATTATTATATGTAATTATTATATAAATCAAGAGGGAACTTGCACATTTTTTTATTACATAATAATGTTCAGTTTTGTTTAAAAATGAGATTTCCAAAATTTCACGCTTCAAAAACTCGTAATAACGTAGAAATACATATTTAAAGTCTTCTGCGGTATAAAATAGTTCAAATGACCCGTGACGTCACATAGTTTTACATTAGTTATTATTATGGTTATATTTCGCTGTGTCTAGGTACACGCTAACGTATACGCAAATTAAAAAGTTAGGTACACGCGAATTATATAGAATATTATTGTGAAAGCTTTAGGTCTTCCATTTACTTTAATTTTAGACGGTAATACTATTTCACTTATAACTAAAAAATATATATTAATTTATAGTCTCTTAACTTTTTCATACTGTTTTAAAATGTTGTTAAACTCATTAAAACAACTAAATAATTGTCCACACTGCATAGTTAATTTAAAAACAAACACTAAACAAATAAAAAATAAGAAATCTCTTTACCAATCAATATTAAAATTAAAGTGTAAACACGACGCAATTAAACAAATTCCAACACTGACACTCTAACCTTTTTATTTGCGTACACGTTAGCGTGTACCTAGACACAGCGTTATATTCAGGTACATTCTTCGTCTCCTTCTTTAGTTTATTGGCCTCCACCTACTTGGGTATTTGGCCAGCTCGTCGTCGGGGAATAAAGTAAAAAATATGTATATTCTAATGACATTTATCGTATGTCGTTGTAATAATATATACCAGTTTGTTGAGATTGGAGTTTCATACAGTTTTTGAAGGAAAGGAAAGAAGGTTTACTATTGAAAATAAAACCATTTTGTAAAAGTACAAATTTTCTATGAATAGTTCAAACGATCAAAATCACTTTTAACGTCACATAACTGTATTTTTTACTGACGTTTATAATGTCTATTTTAAAATTATATATACAATTGGTGTAAACGTACAACGGTGTGACGTCACGACGCGTTTTGGAGTGGCTGGTATAAGTTGAATTTTTAGTCGTCTTTAGGGGCCAAACGAAAGACAAACAAAACTTTTTTATCTTTGATACAGGTTCTAAATTATGTTCCTGTTGTGATTTATAACATTTTTTTCGAATTTAAAATTTTATGCAAGTTCCCTATTATGTAAGTTACAGCAAATAATAACGGTGTTGATGCAAATTATAGTAAATCCATAGTATGATGATGAATTTACAATTTTTTTAACTAACACTTAAATACCAATAAGATGCTTAAGAATAATCTGATCTAAATAATATTATGATCAATGAGCAACTTTTTTCTCGGTAGGTTCCTTTACGTTCTTTTAATTTATTAGACAAATATTAATCTGTGGCATCTGTGCCATCAGTTTTTTCACTTTGACTGAGCTTTTTACCAAGAAATAAACAATACTATTACAATACAACTGTAGGTACATAATTTAAAATAGATGAAGGTACTGTGCAGATTTATGTACTTCATGTTTTTGCAATTATAATGTGTATTGGTTTATTATTTATATGTATTTTATTAATTTTGGCCATTTTTTCCGGCTAACCCGGATTTTCGATAATCCGGATCGGCCGCGGTCCCAATTAATCCGACTTATCGAGGTTCCACTGTCATTTAAATTGTTCTTTTGAAAAACAGTTTTTACTGTTCAAAAACAAAGCTAAAACACAACTGAAATGAAAGATATTTTACAAATAATGTCTACAAAATATTTCCTAGAAAAATGAAAATATTTATATCCTAAGCTATTTTCTACGTAAAAATAGGTAAAATTCAAATATCCTAAAAGAAATAACCAGAATAAAGAAATTAAAATAAAATAAAACAAATACCCCAAGCTGTGGGTGAAAAATAGGTCGATTTCAGGATATAATTCAGGAATTTTTGAAACCATCAGGTGTTGTAAAGGACGATGCCAGGAATAACTTCTACTAAAATGTAACCAAAAATATTGTGCGCTTTTTTTTCTATTGCGATTTTCATTTGTTAAATTTGCAATTTTTAATGATTTTTAATTTTGCATCTTAGGATACTGATTTTAAAGAAAAACTTTTTAATAGAAAGTTGTAGTACATTAAAAAACCTACAATTTGAGGTACGGTAAGTTTAATTTGGTTAATTGGTTATTGCAAAACAGCTGCGAAAAGTCCAAAATGGCCGTTTTTTACAATTGCATTATTTATTGTACAAATAAATCTTTTTTATTTTTTAAAGCTTTAAAATGAAGATCTTTCAATTCCAAACATAAAAAAAGATTGTAAAGCCAGATTAACGAATTTGTTGCTTAGATATTATAAATTGTTTATCCCAAGAGGTCAAATGTCGAAGGCTATAACTTTTTGAAACAAAATCGTAGAGAGATGGTGAAACATCTACTCTCCTTCTAAAGAGTTATATTTTCATATTCTGATGTAAATAAATGCGTAAAACATTTTTAAACCTCTAATTTTTGGGTTTGAAAATAAGGGGAGAAATTTCGTTATAAACATTTAGAACTGAAGCGGCCCTGTACATCCTATGAGTTTTTAACTTACAGATTATTGTTGCTAAAAACGAAACGAAGATTTATAAAAAAATAAAAAATTTCTACGACCAACTGAAGCCGAGATACTTTTTGGGTTTGAAAATTAGGGGGCAAATTTCGTTATAAACATTTAGAGCTGAAGCGGCCCTGTACCCTATGCGTTTCTAACTTACAGATTATTGTTGCTAAAGAAAAAACGAAGATTTATAAAAAATAAAAATTTTCTACAACCAAGTGAAGCCGAGATAATTGTTTTTTTTTCTTAAGTAGCATTGCCTTTATTTATAACAATTAAGAAATTATTTTACAGTCATTGACTAAAGAAAGACTTATGTTATCTTAAAATAAAAATTATTATAAAATATAATAACATTTAATTATTAAAACTTATTTTTAAAATCGGTGCTTTTGCGAGCGGCCGAATTTTGCAAATCGCCCGGCCCGCTTCAAATCCGCGCGGTCGGAAAATTTTTACGTAACTTGTATTAAATTTTGACAGAAAACAATTTAATAATAGTACCATTATAATATACAGTCTATTTACCACTGTATTTGTTTTTCTTGATAAACTTTTATATGTGAAATTTTATTTCTGAAGAAATAATATTACAAAAATGATACATATATATGAAATATATAACTATATTTTTAATTTTTTCATTGTTATATAAATATAATAATAATAATGTTACTTCTTACTATAATATACAATATAAAACTTTTTCTTCTTGTAGTGACTATTCTTTTTGGATTTCACATATAAAAGTTTATCAAGAAAAACAAATACAGTGGTAAATAGACTGTATATTATAATGGTAATATTATTAAATTGTTTTCTGTCAAAATTTAATACAAGTTACGTAAAAATTTTCCGAGCGCGCGGATTTGAAGCGAGCCGGACGATTTGCAAAATTCGGCCGCTTGCAAAAGCACCGATTTAAAAAACAATTTTTAATAATTAAATGTAAGTATATTTTATAATAATTTTTATTTTAAGATAATATAAGTCTTTCTTTAGTCAGTGACTGTAAAATAATTTCTTAATTGTTATAAATAAAGGCACTACGATTTAAGAAAAAAAAACAATTATCTCCGCTTCAGTTGGTTGTAGAAAATTTTAGTTTTTTTATAAATCTTCGTTTCGTCTTCTGCGACAATAATCTGTAAGTTAGAAACTGATAAGATATACAGGGCCGCTTCAGCTCTAAATGTTTATAACGAAATTTGCCCCCTTATTTTCAAACCCAAAAATTATCTCGGCTTCAGAAATTTTTTATTTTTTTATAAATCTTCGTTTCGTCTTCAGCAACAATAATCTGTAAGTTAAAAACTCATAGGATGTACAGGGCCGCTTCAGCTCTAAATGTTTATAACGAAATTTGCCCCCTTATTTTCAAACCCAAAAATTAAACGTTTAAAAATGTTTTACGAATTTATTTACATCAGAATATGAAAATATAACTCTTTAGAAGGATATTTAATGTTTCACCAACTCTCTACGATTTTTTTTTAAAGTTATAGCCTTCGTCATTTGACCTCTTTTGATAAACAATTTATAATATCTAAGCAACAAATTGAAGAAAGATCTTCATTTTAAAGCTTTAAAAATAAAAAAAAAATTATTTGTACAATAAATAATGCCATTGTAAAAAACGGCCACTTTGGACCTTTCGCAGGCTGTTTTGTAATAACCAATTAACGAAATTAAACTTACCATAGCTCAAATTGTAGGTTTTTTAATTTACTACAACTTTCTATTAAAAAGTTTTTCTTTAAAATCAATATCCTAAGCTACAAAATTAAAAATCATTAAAAATTGCAAATTTAACAAATGAAAATCGCAATAAAAAAAGAGCAAAAAAATATAAGATAAAAAAAATATTTTAGGTTACATTTTAGTAGAAGTTATTCCTGGCATCGTCCTTTACAACACCTGATAGGTTTCAAAAATTCCTGAATTATATCACGTTTTTTCACCCACAGCCTGGGGTAAAAGCATTTTTCAATCAATCATTCCACTTATTTACTGTCAATTATATTTCCGGTAGATTGTTTGATCTTATTTGTTTGCAAATAATAGCGAGGTTAATTTACCAGAAAATATAATTAAAAGGCAGGAGTTCATTAATTAGCCAATTAAGAAGGCCTTTTATAATAATTAGCTTTACCATCTAATTTATTTAATACCTCAAGATAATTGGATCAAACGTCGAAGCAGTATGCGGATCTATAACGCTATGAATTTTAAGGACTACAACGTTTTAATAAATATTTATCTTCGCGAAAATACGTGTTATACAAATTAATGTATATAAATTATCTTGTTGTTTTATAATGAGAAAATGTATGGTTAACGAACATTATACCTGGTATTCCCAGTTCCAATTTAATTCAATTCTTATAAAAAAAAACTAGTGTTCCTATTAGAGTTGTTTTGTTTTGTATGATGACGCTGCCTGAGTTGCCTGATTATTTGTAGCAGATTACTTTAAAATGAGCTTTAATTCAAAATAATCTTCGTTTTCAATTACCATCTTCACTACGAAGTTTGGTCATCACCATGGCAATTTTAATTACTAAAGGTAAATTTTTCACAGTTGATTACTGCAGAGAAACATACTGCGGTCGGTCAAGCGAAACGTAGAACAGGGGTTACTGAGAGGGTATCAAAGTTGCTTTCCTACGAAGGTAATTAAATCCATTTACTAAGGCTCAAAATCAGTACACACATTCTAAATTGAATATAAATAAAAGTTATTATAGTCGGTCAGTTGTATGATGGGACAGAGCCGGTCGGTCGGCCCCAATGAATGTACAGGGTTATTCACTATATTTTGACCCCCTTGTAAACTGCATTATTTACAGAATTAGAAAAAAACGTAAAATACAAAAGTTATTCGATTTTTTAATTATGATTTTTTGACATATATATCATACTAGTGACGTCATCCATCTGGATGTGATGACGTAATCGACTATTTTTTTAAAATGAGAATAGGGATCGTGTGCTAGCTCATTTGAAAGTTTATTCAATTTTCTATACGGTACTAGAAACATTAAGATCATTATTTATACAGGGTGTCCAAAAAAAATTTTTGAATTATTAATTAAAGAATTAATTTAATTTAAAAAAATTTTGGACACCCTGTATAATTAATCAGGTTAATGTTTATATTACTGGATAGGGAATTGGATAACCTTTCAAATGAGTTAGAACTCGACTTGTATTGCCATTTAAAAAAAGTAGTCCATTACGTCATCACGCCCAAATGGATGACATCACTAGTACGATATATATGTCAAAAAATCATAATGTACAAGTCGAATAACTTTTTTATTTTATATTTTTTTCTAATTCTGTAAATAAAGCAGTTTACAAGGGGGTCACAATATAGTGAATAACCCTGTACATTCACTGGAGCCGACCAACCGGCTCTGTCCCGTCATACAGCTGACTGACTATAATAACTTTTATTTATATTTAATTCAGAATGTGTGTATTGATTTTCAGTCATAGTAACTGGATTTAATTACCTTCGCAGGAAAGTAACTTTGATACCCTCTCAGTAACCCCTGTTCTACGTTTCGCTTGACCGACCGGAGTATGTTTCTCTACACAATCACAGTAATCAACTGTGAAAAATCTAGGTTTGGTAAATTCAAAGAGATTTTTCAGCGCTGCCTCTTGAACTATAAACTGACCGATTTAAAACCTCATCCTCCTAGATATGCTGCACTTTTCCAAATCTTCCTGTTTTCGCTCAAATCAAATCATAAGGTAGATTTGATGTCATCTGACATTCTATATTTTCTTCTTTTTATCTTCGTAGTACAGGCAGTCAATGGGAGTGTGCTTCAACGTCAAAGAGAGAGAACAGTTTCTACAGGTTGGCGAAGATTCTTTTTTGATAAAGAATTTATGTGTTAGTGCAGTATGTCCAATTCTTAGTCGGTCAATTATAACCACGATAAGTTGTCTTCTTCCTCTTTATAAGTAATTCTGCTTGTACATTGGCGGATCAATACCTCTCTAAAAGGTTGTCACTCTATTTTTTGAGCGGTCGGCCAATACTTATACCGATTGGTGATTTATCTCTTGCTTTTTTAACCACATGTGTCTCCTCCATTGTTCTTATGTGGTTATTCCATTCTTTTTTTCTATTTAGTTTCCATTCGTTTATGTACTGTACGTCATATTTTCTTCTAAAGTCTTCGCTCCTCTTTCGATCTCTCAGCTTTTTTCCTCTAATTCTTCTCAGTACTCCCATCTCTGCCGTTTCTAGTAATCTTTGTCTTGTAGCTGTATCGGTGTTTTTTCTGATGCATATGCCATTATTGGTCTTACACTGGCTTTATAAATTATTGACCTCTTCTGTGTTAATATGCCGGTTTCGCCATAGGCATCCTGCCAGTCTATTTGCCTTTTGTACTTAATTTCTCACTTCTTGTTTAATACTGATGCCAGATGCCATCAATTTCTATTTTACATCTAATTGGTTCTTTACTGATTACTATTATTATTTTAGTTTTCTGAGATGATCAGAAAACGAATTATTTACCATCAATTATAACCGGACCAAAAGAACAAAATAGAAAATGAATGAATGGGAAAAGAAAAGTATTTTTGAAGTGTGTAAAATTATTAATTTTCTAGCTGTGCACTTTCGACTTAACCATCTTCAGAGCTGTGGTCATAGGTTTAAGAGGGATCTCATTTTAATTTAAAAAAAATTTAGTTGAAAACATTCCTTATGAAGTTACAACTTGTTACACTTGTCCAGAGGTTGAATTTTTTTATATAAAATTTAAAAAACATAAAAACCAGCTAGAATAGCAAATTGTGACTTCACACAAAAACATATTCAAAAATTTGATCATGGTAAGATTAAGAACCCACCATTTGAAGTGGAGGCAACTGTTGTCTCTTTGTCCCCACTTCAGATGCTGGTTTTTTAACCTATAGTCCAAGTAATGAAGTTTAAAATCGGACAAAACCTCGCAATTTTTACAGAATGGATCGATTTGCTTGAAAATTTGAGAATAAGTAGTGGATAGTCCAAGGATCAAAATCTATATCATGCCGAGGGGCGCTTTTACCATGGGGGTGGTTGCCACCCCATCTCGGGGGTGGAAATTTTTTGTTATACTTTAATCGCAAAAGTTAGCAAAACGTTCATTCTAAGCAAAAAATGTTCTATACATCTTCTGATAAGTTTGATAGTTTTTGATTTATTCGCTATCGAAAGTGTTAGTTGTATATCGAAAAAATCAATGTTTTCAATAAGTTTTCTGCTAATAACTCCAAAAGTTTTCGTTTTATCAAAACAACTTTACTTAAAAAAAATGTACCTTTTGAAAAAATAAACAAAACCAATTTTTTAAATTTTCTTTAGGACCAATAGTAATCGAACTATACTTTATTATATTTTGGCTCTTCTTTGTTAAATGCTAAATATTGTAGTTCCAAAGTCAAAAGACGGGAAAACTATGCATTTTTCGAGGAAAACTTCTTCAAACTAAATTAAAGCACTTAAAAATATCTATCACCAGAAATAAAAAAAGTCTCTAACTCAAAAATTAAGTGACTTATAATGAAAAGAATGTCAGTCCTCATTTTTTCAGCCAAAAAGTGATTGCAAACAACCCTCTAATCACCACCCTAATTAAAAGTAGTCATTAACCTTATTTGGTTTTTTTTACTTATGTATTGTTAATAGGCTCTAGAAGTTCGACCGGCTTAGAGTGATTAGTTTAAAAAAAAATGGAGTTAAACGCGAATAACGAACTTTTGTAGTTTGGAAAAAAATGGCCTCTTCTTCAGAATAGCAAAATTAACATCAGGGTTAAAATGTTTAAATATGAAATTGTAGCTTATTTAATATCCAAGAACCTGATTTACAAAAAAATTTTCTACGGCAAAAATTCAGTGAGCTATTGACAATTAAAACTTGTAATAACATGCAAAAACCACCTTTACCAACCCTTTAAAAGTCACCTCTTTTTGCGACTGAGGATTTTAAAAAGATTTAATATAAATAGGCTTATAGACCTTGTAAAAACCTACAACATTATATCTTTATCAACCTCTTTAATATAAAAATAAAAAAGTTACGGTTAAAAAATTAATATATTTTTTTGAAATCCAATTGGAAATACAATTGGAAGCATAATAATTTAAGTTAGCGGTGTTTTTGGTCATTGGCCTTATTCATTCTTATTTATTTATGTATTATAAATAGATTCTAGAAATTTGACTGGCTTAGAATGATTAGTTTTTAAAAAACTGGAGTTAAAAGCGAATAACGAATTTGTGTAGTTTGGTAAAAAATGCCATTTTCTTCAGAATAGAAAGATTAGCGTCAAAGATACGAAAAAATATTTTCATATAAAATTGTAGGTTATTTAATTCCCAAGAACTTGGTTTGAAAAAAAAATTCCACGGGGAAAATTGAGTGAATCGTAATATCGAAAAACATTGATTTTTTCTATACAAAACTAACACTTTCGATAGTGAATAAATCGAAAACTATTAATTTTATCAAAAAAATGTATAGAACAGTTTTTGCTTAGAATGAATGTTTTTATCAAATTTTGCGGTCAAAATATAATAAAAAAATTTCACCCCCGAGATGGGGTGGCAACCACCCCCATGGTAAATGCGCCTTTCGGAATCATGTAGATTTTGATCCTTGGAATATCCACTACTTATTCTCAAAATTTCAAGCAAATCGATCCATTCTGTAAAAATTGCGAGGTGAAAAGCTTCAGTTCCTGGACTACTAACCATGATCAAAAATGTTTCGTTTATCATATTAGTCGGAGAGATAGAAGCGGATTTTGTGCGTGATAAGTAATATGGAAAAACTATAAGGGGATATGTTGAATTAGTTGTGTACATGACTTTCACCAACGACCGGAAACCAGAGTTGGGGCCGAGGGTAGTTATAAGGGGTCAAAGTCGCGGATTTTATTATTTTTTTTATGACGCTCATGATCGAGATAGTGCACCAAAATTTGGGAATAAGTAGGTCATGACGTAACTAAGTAAAATCTCTAGGGGCGGAACGCTGCGTGGCCGACAAAGGGGTGGGGGTAGGGGTGAATATAAAAAATATAAAGGGTTTTTTGCGACGTTCGTGATTGAGATAGTGGACCAAAATTTGGGAATAAGTAGATCATGACATTACTAAGTAAAATCCCCAGAACTGGAAACCAGAGTTGGGGATGAGGGTAGTTATAAGGGGTCAAATTCGACGTTTTTATTATTTTTTTTTGTGGCGCTCATGATCGAGAGAGCGCACCAAAATTTGGGGATAAGTAGGTCATGACGTATCTAACTAAAATCTCCAGGGGTGGCACGCTGCGAGGCCGACAAAGGGGTGGGGCAGGGGTGAATACAAAAAATATAAGGGTTTTTTTTGCGACGTTCATGATTGAGGGAGTGCACCAAAATTTGGGAATAAGTAGACCATGACATAGCTAAGTAAAATCCTCAGAGGTGGAAACCAGAGTTGGGCATGAGGGTAGTTATAAGGGGTCAAATTCGCCGTTTTTATTATTTTTTTGTGACGCTCATGATCGAGATAGTGCACCAAAATTTGGGAATAAGTAGATCATGAGGTAACTAAGTAGAATCTCCAGGGGTGGAACGCTGTGTGGCCGATAAAGGGTTGGGGGTAGGTGTGAATATAAAAAATATAAGGGGTTTTCTGCGACGTGCTAGACTGAGATAGTGCACCAAAATTTGGGAATAAGTAGACCATGACTTAGCTAAGTAAAATCCCCAGAGTCGGAAACCAGAGTTGGGGATGAGGGTAGTTTTAAGGGGTCAAAGTCGCAGTGTGTATTATTTTTTTTTGTGACCCGGCACAACATTTGTCCCCCACGCAGCGTTCCGCCCCTGGAGATTTTACTTAGTAATGTCATGATCTACTTATTCCCAAATTTTGGTGCACTATCTCGATCACGGACGGCAAAAAAAAACCCATACATTTTTATACTCACCCCTGCCTACCACCCCTTTGTACCCCAAGCAGCGTTCCGCCCCTGAAGATTTTACTTAGTTACGTCATAATCTACTTACTCCCAAATTTTGGTGCACTGTCTCCATCATGAGCGCCACAAAAAAAATAATAAAAACCGCGATTTTTACCCCTTATAACTACCCTCGTCCGCCACTGTGGTTTCCACCTCTAGGGATAATACTTAGTTATGTCATGATTAAAGACTGGATTATATGCAAAATGCATATGCATATATATGCTGCATATTTCTCATGTTTTTCATAAATGCATATGCCTTGCATATTTGGAGATTTAAGAGCATATAAATGCATATTTTGATGGGAATTTACTCTACCCCATTTAAAAATAAGGTATATATTAGTAACATCAACATCCATTAAAATAAAATGTGAAAGTAAATATTTTGCTGTTAAGCTCCTTTGTTGTTGTACCCATAAACATAATGGGCGTTATTTATAGCTGCAGGTATCATTATCCGGATATTTAAGATTTATAGACTTCTCAGAATTTACAAATTACCTAAGTAAATACCGATTATATTTTGAATAACATTACAAATATTACCTGTACTTTCTGCTGGTGTCGGCCAACTATGAATTATTCTGGGAAAACCAACCAAAACGAAATTTTAAGGCAGCGTTGCCAATTTAGCTTATTTTATGCTAGATTTGGCATATTTTTGTGTTGTTTAGCTTATTTATTTCTTGTTTAGCATATAGCATATTTTCTAGCATATTAAATAATATAAAAATTATTTAGTAAAAATCGAAAATCTTCTAATTCAGAACAAATTTTTATGTTGGCCTTACAATTACTAAAACAACTTAGGAACTCTCTCACAGGAACTTGAAACTGATATCAGTGAGTCAAATCTGATTCCTAACAAAAAATGTTTAACCATTCACACATACACACCTACATCAGCAAATCCCTTCGCCTTCAATAATGTTTATATTAGTACTTATGTCTGTGGACCATGAGATTACTATTAACTACAGGATCATGTTTCAGCATTTTTTAAAACAAATAATTTATCTGTACTGGGTTATGCTTGCTATAGGGATTTTTTATTAGTTGATAATGGAATACCTACTGTTGAACTGATCATTCCATCATTCTTGTGAGGTTTGGCAAATACTATATTGGTCGAGTTGGCAACACTGTTTTAAGGGTAGGATAGATTATTTTATTTTATGAATGGTTAGTCTTAAATCAATCGCCGATTATTCAACTTTTGTGATTGACTATACTGTGTAAAAAAATCATTTTATTATTATTGTGAAAATGCCTAAAGTAGCAAGGGAAAAATCAAGTCTTCTCAGAAGTTGGATTGGAAGTAACAATCATCTAAAAGTTATCGACAGTGAAAGTATGTTTTGCACCATTTGTGATAAAAAGGTAAGTTCTCCACTTCAATAGATTTTTAAACTTATCAAACTTCTTTGCACATCTATGTGTCTGTCTATTCTAAAATGACAAACCGTCCCATTTCTTCAAAAACTGTTTTTTAAAGTTCGCAACGGTTTGGCTTATACAGAGCGAGGTGTTGAGAGTGGCCCACCCTGTATACTACGGTACACTGACTGTACTTTATTGTTTGACGATTTCAATTTCACTTTGAGAAATAAAAAAAAATTGGGGGAGGTTTAAAAAGTTTGATCATTTTAATGTAGGTATCTATTTACGAAAACATCTAAAACATCATTATCATTATATTCCAGATTCCATGTCAAAAGAAATTCCAAGTAGTTCAACACATAAAAACTTCACTTCACCAAACTAAGCTATCAAAAAATGATAATAAACCTCGCCAGCAGATTCTACAGAACAGTTTGCAGATTCAGAATACGTCAGTTGGGCAAGAAACCTTTGCAAAGGATTTATGCCATTTTTTTTTGAACTGCAATATCCCTCTGCACAAGTTAGAACATAAATCGTGTCAAAACTTTTTAAAAACTTATTGCAAGATTAAAGATAAACCAGCTCAAATACCAAGTTCTTCAACTCTTCGGAAAAAATATGTCAGTGCATGTTACAAAGATGTGATGACGAGTATTAAAAATCAGTTAAAAGCCGATTATCTTTGGATTTCCGTCGACGAAACAACGGATACAAAGGGTCGACAAATTGCGAATCTAATTGTTGGAGTTCTTAACAACTCTGGCGATTTTAAAAACTCATACTTAATTAGTGTAAAATGTTTGGAAAAAACAAACTATGCTACAATAGCTAGATTTGTTAACGAATCCCTAACAAATTTTTTTTTACCTGATCAAGTACCATTTGAAAAAATATTATTAATGCTTAGTGATGCCGCCTCATATATGATGAAAGCTGCATCCAATCTTAAAATCTTTTTCCCTAATTTAATTCACTGTACATGTTTGGCGCACGGCCTAAACAGAGTTGCAGAGAAAGTTAGAATTGAATTTCCCAATGTAAACACCTTAATAAATAATGTAAAAAAAGTATTTCTGAAAGCACCACTACGTGTACAGGTATATAGGGAGATGCTTCCCGATATTCCTTTACCACCAGAACCAGTATTAACCAGATGGGGAACTTGGCTTAAAAGTGCTATATTTTTATCTGAACACTACGACGACATCAAAAGCGTTATTTCAAGTTTTGATCCGACTTGTACCGCTATTGATAACTGTCAAAATATTTTTAAAGAAAAGTCTATTAAAAATCAATTGTTGTATATAAAATCGAATTTCGATATCATTGAAAGTTCAATTACAAAATTAGAGGCTCAAAATTTATGTCTTCACAATAGTATGTCTATTGTTGATTCGGTTAAACAGAAAATAACAAATCTGAATGGGGAAATTGGAGTAAAAATTAAAGATAAACTTGATGACGTTTTAAACAAAAATGAGGGTTTCACTTTATTGCGTTCAATAAATAATATAATCAATTTTGGAAACTTCGATGAAAATATTAATATGGATCCGTCTCTAATAGCAAAGTTTAAATATGCCCCAATTACATCTTGTGACGTTGAGAGATCTTTTTCTGCCTATAAACAAATATTAACAGATAGAAGACATAATATTAGTTTAGAAAATATGAATCAATATATGATTATTTATTGTAACAATAAAAATATGTAAATTTGTTTTATTGTACTCTTTTTATAATATTAGTTTAGAAAATATGAATCAATATTGTAACAATAAAAATATGTACATTTATTTTATTGTACTCTTATTTATCTTGTGGTCAAAATAAAATATTTTGCCGTTTTATTTGTCACAAAACCTGAAGTTAAAAAAATATATTAAGAAATAATAATACAATTTGGTTTAAATTCAAACCTATTTATTTATTTTTATTATTTTTTATTTATTTATGTATTTAACGTAAACCATAAAATTATTCATATAAAAATAAGTGCATATATAAATGCATATTTGCATGTTAATTGTGCATATTCAGCTTGTTTTAAAATGCATATTGCATGCATATTTTAGACATTTTTTAGTGCATATTTTCCAGTCTCTAGTCATGATCTACTTATTCCCAAATTTTGGTGCACTATCTCAATCACAAACGTCGCAAAAAACCCCTTATATTTTTTTATATTCACCCCTGCCCCACCCCTTTGTCTGCCACGCAGCGTTCCACTCCTGGAGATTTTACTTAGTTACGTCATGACCTACTTACTCCCAAATTTTGGCGCGCTATCTCGATCATGAGCGTCACAAAAAAAAATAATAATAAACGGAAATTTGACCCCTTATAACACCTTCCTTCCCCACTCTGGTTTCCGGCTCTGGGGATTTTAATTCTTTATGTCATGAGCTACTTATACCCAAATTTTGGTGCACTCAATCTTTCAATGCACACATCTCAATCACGAAAGTCGCAAAAAACCCCTTATATTTTTTATATTCACCCCTACCCCCACCCCTTTGTCGGCCATGCAGCGTTGAGCCCCTAGAGATTTTACTTAGGTACGCCATGACCTACTTATTTCCAAATTTTGGTGAACTATCTCGATCATAAGCGTCATAAAAAAAATAATAAAAACCGCGACTTTGACCCCTTGTAACTACCCTCGGCCCCAACTCTGGTTTCCGGCCGTTGGTGAAAGTCATGTACACAACTAGTTCAACATATCCCCATATAGTTTTTCCATATTACTTATCACGCACAAAATCCGCTCCCAGCTCTTAGACTATATACGATATACATATAAAAAAATGTATCAACTCCCGACCAAGTTTTTGTAACTTCATAACGAATTTTTCATAACTAAAAATGTTTTCAATTAAAATGGGTCCCTCTTTATAGTATGTAGTAGATACTTAAAAAATTTGGCTATAGCTCTGACAATAATGGCTTGGCGCCCTAAGCGCTTAGCTAGAAAATTAAATCATTTTTCACACTTCAGCAATATTTTTCTTTTCCCACTCATTCATTTTCCTGTTATTGTTTTGGTAGATGTTTTATGTTAAAATTTTCTTAATATACAGAATATGGATTACATCTTTGGGTCTTACTCTGTTAAATGCTTTCTTCAAGTCAATCAGAGACATAAATGCACAAGGATGCAAATGCAAATATTACAACTGTGCACGATTTTCCAGTAAGAAAACGCTGTTCTTCATCTGTTAAACTTGTCTTCTGATTCATTAGTCCTCGTAAAATTTTAGTTGTAGGTTTTTAAGTATTTAACAAATTTATATCTCTATAGTTTCTTGGCTGTTTTTATCCCCTTTTTTGAATACCTAGTACCCTAGATTTTGGTAATTAATGTCTAATTATTCTATCATAGCTGCTCTTCAATATTTCAGCTATTCGGTTGGTATTCCCTCTTCACCTGCAGCTTTCCTGTTCTTTAGGTTTTCAAGTATTTTGCGAACTTTCTGTGTATTTATAGTAAATTCTTGATTTGTGTTTCCGATACTAGCGTCATTTGTTCAAGTTGTAAACTAACTAAAGTTATCAAATTAAAGTTATCATATCTAGATTATTATGAAAAATTTCTTAATTCTAGAAGAAAAGAAAGGGAAAAAATAAAAATTAAAAACACAGACGAAGAATTTTATCATACCGATAAACACTCAATTCCCACTAAATATTTACTTTTTATAGGTCCCCATAATTTATGAATATTTATTTGCAGTAAATTTTTTACAGTCCAAAATTCCAAGGAGTATTAAATCAACTGCCAAATGCTCTCGCTAATATTTCCTACATTTTCCGAAAAAGATTCGTTTATCATATAAAGTACATCCGCTTTTTTATACACTCACATATATCCCCGAAAGCCAATAAAAAAAGAATTTTATTTCCACTCGAAAGCATCGTCTCTGTCCTCCCTGGGCTGTTTAGTATTCAGTGCCCCTTCGTCCCGGTCAGCGCTATTTCAGAATCTGGAAATAATCTGGAAATCGAACTCAATGATTCGGAACACTCCTAAACCGGATGAAAGGTCTCGATTCAGCACTTTTAAAGTCCGCGTTGTTGCATTCAGGGGTAAACATTAGCAAATTTTATGTGTTTAAATGCAAGAAACTCCATACCTTAATAGCCCCCATTTCTTTGTTAAATAATTCATTAGTTTAAGAAGCAAATTAGTTTTGAGGATTGCCTACAAATTTTAGTTCTGGAGTTTTAGTAATCTTATTTACATAATATGCCAATACAAGTGTGAAATTAATTATGATAAAATATACATTTAACACAAATTTTAACTTTTTTGAAATGTATCTGTCTTGACAGTGTAGGTCATATCCTTCTTCTTAACTTGCCTTTTCAAGTTCCCTTGACGTTGGCAATTTAACACGACAAGAATATCTCAGTCTTGAGCTATTCTGCACAGTTGTTCGACTCACCGTATTCCGGTCCATTGTCTGATATTCTTCAACCAATTCCTCTGCGTCTTTCAATTTTACCCATCACATATACATACATACACGGTGAGTTTTTAGTGCGGGATCGGTCGATAACTCCATTATGGTATAAAATATCGAGAAAAGTTATTTAAAAAAATGTAGGCAATGATATTCTCCACGCTTGGAAAATATGTCCATTTCTACAGGGTGATCAGTAACTGCGTGGTATATCAAACATATAATTTTTTAAATGGGACACCCTATATATTTTTTCATATTTATATTCCCCTCATAATTCTTGTTCATATAATATATGGTTTTGCATCACTATACAAGTATTTAACAAGTATTTAACAAGTTATGACCATTTTTATTTCGAAATCACTATGAGATTAACACCCTGTAAATAAAGAAGTAATTCGTAGACAATAATTTGTTTTATGTAATAAGATAAACAATATACTGTAGTTTTTAAATTAAGTCCAATTCACATCATTGACGAATATTTGTATACAGGGTGAACTACAAAACCAAATTACGATTTTCTCTATTTTTTTAAATTGATCACCCTATATTTTATGTTTCAACATTATTGTATTTAATATACTCTTTCATTTTTATATAGCATTCCCTATATCTAAACTGATTACTTTTAGTTTTCTTCAAATTTCGAGAATACATTCAATTTTTCTAGTAGAAATAAGTTAGTATTGAGTGATAATTAAACAAAATTATTTTTATTAGATAAATAACTAACACAAAATATAAACCATAGCAATATGCAGTGAATATACCAATAAATGTGATATTAAGAAATTATCATATTTCCCTAATATACAAGAATCGTAAAATTCCTACAAAAAAAAACTTTGTATTGTATATAATAATATAACAAGATTATTTTTATTCAATAAATAACTTACATGAAACATAAATCAAAACAATATACAACTGATGTAACAGTTTTTAGATTGGTATATCAACAGCATTCTAAGCCAAGAATTTTTAGTAGAACATTCATTTTTATAAGCACTTTTAAACTACAAAACAAAATTACGATTTTCTCAATTTTTGTTTAATAGATCACCCTATATTTTATTTATTTTTTTTTGAAATATTGTATTTATATAGCATCTCTTTCATTTTTATATAGCATCTCCTATACCTAAACTTATTAGTTTCTGAGATATTTTTAGTTTTCTTCATTTGCCGGGAATACATTCAATTCTTATAAATATAAATAACTTAACAAATAAGTATTATGTAATAATATAACAAATATTTTCATTCAATAAATAACTAACAAAAAAAATAATAAACCATAACAAAATTTAATGAATGTACCAATTAATGTGATGTTAAGGACATAAGTATAAAGTAAATGTTGAAAATGACCACTTTCAACGTCTATGCAATTTTGTAACCGATATTCAAATGACCGAGCCACATTTCTAACATTTTTGTAAGTCAATATTATTAAAAGCTTCTTTTATTCTATTTTTCATATCATCAAGCGTTACTGGATGCTTCTGGTATACAAGGTTTTTTATATAGCCCCACTTGAAAAAAATCAATTTTGGAAGAACTGGAGCACCGTCGTATAAAAACATCAACCGTCAAAAAATGTGGACCAATCACATAATCTCTAACAATATCACCTTAAACATTTATAGATCACCTAGTTTGAGTGTTAACAAAGTAGGGATTTCTTGATGCATATTAATGAAATTTAATATGAAAATTATATTATTAATAACTGCGGGTCACAAGTTCTTGGCTTAGAATGCTGTTGATATAATAATCTAAAAACTATTAAATTAATTGTATATTGTTTTGATTTATGTTTTGTGTGAGTTCTTTATTAAATAAAAATAATCTTGTAATTTTATTATACACAAGATACCTATATTTTTTTTGTAGGATTTTGTAGAACAACATTTTTGTAGGAATTGTATGATTATTGTATATTAGGGAAATATCATAATTCCTTAATATCACATTTATTGATACATTCATTGCATATTGCTATGGTTTATATTTTGTGTTAGTTATTTATTGAATAAAAATAATTTTGTTTAATTATCATTCAATACCAACTTATTTCTACTAGAAAAATTGAATGTATTCCCGAAAGTTGAAGAAAACTAAAAATATCTCCGAAACTAATAAGTTTAGATATAGGGAATGCTATATAAAAATGAAATAGTATAATAAATACAATATTTTTGAAAAATAAAATATAGAATGATCCATTTAAAAAAATAGAGAAAATCGTAATTTGGTTTTGTAGTTCACCCTGTATACAAACATTCGTCAATGATTTCAATTGGACTTAATTTAAAAACTACAGTATATTGTTTATCTTACTACATAAAACAAATTATTGCCTATGAATTACTTCTTTATATAAAGGGTGTTAATCTCATAGGGATTTCGAAATAAAAATGATCATAACTTGTTAAATACTCTGTATAGTAATGCAAAACCCTATATTATATGAACAAGAATTATGAGAGGAATATAAATATGACAAAATATATAGGGTGTCCCATTTAAAAAATTATATGTTTGATATACCACGCTGTTATTGATCACCCTGTAGAAATGTACATATTTTCCAAGCGTGGAGAATATCATTGCCTACATTTTTTTTAAATAACTTTTTTCGATATTCTATACCGTAATGGAATTATCGACCGATCGCGCACTAAAAACTCACCCTGTATATAGGTAAAATGTTCCTGTTTCCTAGTGGTACTTGTTTTACTACAAAAAAGTAATATAAAACATAGAATGTGTGTGTACTTTGTAAACACGTAAGATGTTATACTTCTATTATATGATTCCAACGAAATTAATATGTACTTTAAACAGTTTATGTATTAATTATATAATTAATATATATTTAAATATTAAACTAATTTTAATACTTACTACTTTCCAAAAATTTGTATTAAAACAATACCAAAAATTAAAAAACAAAAGAATAAAACACACACAAACACATTGAAAAATGCCACAAAGAAATGATTTCTGAACAACAATTGTTGGCAAAACTAAATTTTCTGAAAAAAAATTATATAACAAATATACTTACAGTCATAAAATTTATAACAAAAATTAAAAAAAAAATAAAAACTTACATTGGGATTCGAACCTGCGTTTATTAGGCTGCTTAGGATTTGAAAACGAAGCCTCTACTCATTTAGCCATTTACACGTACCTGTCATGTGCGAAGATAGGTCAACTGAACGTTTTACTGTTTGACAGTTCTGAATTTAATCAAATTAGTTTGATTTTTGTGGAATTAAAATATTAAAATACAACAAAACATCGAGTAAGAAAACAACATATTAGATGAAGATTGGTAGAAATTTTGTTGGTAATTAAATTATGTAAATCAAAGCATTACCTACTAGATAAGTACATACTTTTCCAAATAGGTAAGTACCTATGTAATTTTTTATTACAATACTGAAACATTTACAATTACGTACCTGTTGCTTTTAAAAACTATTTAAAAAGTCACTACAATTGTAAACTTGCTTTTGTCTGTGTCCTCACAACAATAAAAATAATATACAGAACATTTGTTTACCCATAACCATTGACGTATTAATAAAATAACCGACATATTGAACAATTGTTGACAGGTCATTGTAATTACCCAATCAGAGCACGTATAACGTTTGAGCTGCGCCCACAATCAAATTTACTCCCAACGCGCCTAAAGAAGTATAACTTCAAAAAGAATGAAAATTATCTGAGTGCGAAAATTTCCTGTAAAACACTGAAAAATTAATAAGTGAGACTCTTTATTTCTTCATAATGTAAAAACAAAAAAACTTGTTCAAAATTCTCGCCGCGAATGTCTTGGTGACATTCTAATCTTAAATAAAAATTTCTTTTAACTTTACTCATCAAGAGCTAAATCGAAGGGTTTAGTTTTGTATAGGAACAACATTTTTCTACATACGGGAGGCCTACGTCCAGCAGTGGACAAGTATAGGCTGAATGCTGATAATGATTTTTTTTTTTTTGCAAGCATTCATTAACAATCAGAATTACATATTCTATAAGCTAATTTGATGACAAGTACAATAACATATATCAATGTATTATTGTACACTAAAATGGCGTTACGAGGTACATCACCCAGCGGTTTCACCTCAGTTTCAGCGAAGATCTATGGGCCATAATCTTCGCAATCTTCTGTTGTTTAGTGGCAGCAGTAATGGTAATATTAATTGGTTGGGGTGGTCTTCCAATTTCTCGTGATGTCTGTTGGCTCTTTCTTGAATTACTGTGCTGACTAACGGGATGTTTAGGTCTGTATGAAGGGTTTGGTTGGAAATGTACCACGGGGCATTTGTGATGGTGCGTAGAATTTTTGATTGAGTTCTTTGGATAATTCTTGTGTTTGATTTGCTGGCACAACTCCATAGTTCTATACCGTACGTCCATATAGGTTTGATGACTGTTTTATAAATCAGCAGTTTGTTCTCAATTGAGAGTCGAGATTTTCTACCTATAAGCCAATTTATTTCTTTCACTCTCAACTCAATTTGTTTCTTCTTCTTTAAAATGTGTTGTTTCCAGTTTAATTTAGAATCAAGATGAAGCCCCAGGTATTTGACGATGTTCTGTTGTGGTATGTTGACTTGATTAAGGCTAATATTTGGGCATTGGTCTTTCCTTAGGGTGAAAGTTATATGTGTTGACTTAGTTTCGTTAGCTTTAATCTTCCATTTCTTTAACCACTGTCCAATTTGGTCTAGGTGTTCTTGAAGTTTTAATACTGCAGCTCTTGGATCCTCTTCAGTTGCAAATATTGCTGTGTCATCAGCGAAAGTTCCAATGGTGGTTTGTGGAGAGGTTGGTAAATCGGATGTGTACAGTACATAAAGAAGTGGACCCAATATACTACCTTATGGGACTCCTGATTGAATTTTGTTACGGTTTGATAATTCATCCTCCACTTTAGTTTCAAATTCTCTGTGATTTAGATATGATTTTAATAAGTCAAAGTATTTGTTGGGTAGGGATTTTTTGATTTTATAAAGTAATCCTGGGTGCCATACCTTATCAAATGCTTGGCTAATGTCCAGAAAGGCTGCTGTGCAATACTGTTTATTGTCTAAAGCTCTATTAATTACATTTGATATGCGATGGCATTGTTGCACTGTAGAATGACCTTGCCGGAATCCAAATTGGTGTTCTGGGATCCAGTTTTGGAATTCCAGGTCGCTCATAATTCTTTTAAGTAACAGCTTTTCAAGAAGTTTTGACATTACTGGCAGTAGACTTATTGGGCGGTATGATGAAACATCTGTTAAAGCTTTACCAGGTTTCGGTATCATAATTACTTGGGCAATTTTTAGTGATATAGGCCAATAATTAAGCCTTAAGATTGCATTTAATATGTACAATAACTTCATTATACCTTTTTTAGGAAGTTGTTTTAGCATTGTTGCTGTTATGAGATCAGTGCCTGGTGCCTTCTTTTCATTCAAATGATTAATTTCATCTTTGATCTCCTTCGGTGTAATTAAAGTTAGTCGCTCTCGTTGATTAATTGGTAAGGCTAGTTCCTGCTCTACTTCTTGTACTTGGTCATTGTCGTGTGGCTTGAAGACTTCAGTTAGATGTTCAGCAAATAAATCAGCTTTTTCTTTGTTGCTTTTTGCCCATGGTCCTGGTGGTAATGAGTTTTTCCGAATTGGAGGTGAAGTATTTATTGGTTTATTTTTGTTTTTGATTGGTTTCCAGATAGAGTTATCTTGACGCGAAAGGTTTGATACATAGTTTTCAAATGAGTTGTTTCTCATCTGTTCTAGAGCTGTTTTTAAGTTTCTTGTTTTGTTATTATAAATTGTCCTGTCGTCTGGTCTGTGAGTTCTTTGCCAAATTGATCTGGCTTTTCGTTTTTCTGCTACTAGTCTTTTTATTTCAAGAGGAATGTTGGTTGAAAATTTTTTTTGTCCAGGTTGAGGGGTAGACTGTTTGGCAGCATTTTGAAGTAAGTTGATTAGATTATTAGTTTCTGTTTCTATTTGTTCGGGAGTTTGCAATCTCACTAGTAGATTTACTTCCTGTTCTATGATTAGCCGGTATGTGTCCCAGTTTGTTTTGAAGTTATGCAGTCGAGGTGTTGGTTTTTTGATTATCACCGTTGTGCTAATTGTGGCAATTATGGGACTATGATCTGATGATAAATCAAAACTTGGTACTACATCTGTATATGATTGAGATATTCCGTTTGTAATAAAGAAATCCAATAGGTCTGGTGTTTTATTTGGATCGGTTGGCCAATATGTCGGTGATCCCGTCGATAGGAATGAGTAGCTTTTATCCTGGATAACTTTTGCTAGCTCTCTGCCTTTGGTGGTTGTTAGGCGTGAACCCCATAGCGTATGTTTACAGTTGTAATCTCCACCTGCTATAAATTTTGGCCCTAGAGTTTCGAAAAAGGGTAGAAGATCTTCTTTTGTAAGTCTATGCCTGGGCGGACAATAAATTGCAGTGACAGTTATATCATATGGAAGAGTTTGTATTTTTATCGATGTTGCTTGAATGTGATTTGTTTCGTATTTTAGCATTTCATAATGTTTTATAGTTTCTCTTATCAATATGGCTGAACCTCCGTGGGCTGTACCATCTGGGTGATTTGTGTAATATAATTTATACTTAGGTATCTTGAAGTAGGTTCTGTCTGTAAAATGGGTTTCACTTACTAGTAGTATGTCAATGAAATTTTGTTCCAGAAATAGTTTTATATCTTCTTTATGATTAGGAAGACCATTGGCATTCCATTGGGCAATTCTTATGAACTTTGACATTGTTAGTTTACTTTATTTACTAGCATGGAAATCATGTTGAGCACCATACTGTTTTGTTGCATTAGCTGGTTAAATAAATTTTTAAACTCTTCTAGAAATTTGGTAAGTATACTCGCTGTATCTTCGTTATTGTTCTGATTATTTGCTGCAGCTTGAGCGTAACTTTCATACTGATTCTGAATCCTGGGTTGTGTATATATTCTGGGTTGTGTATGTATTTGATTTATTGCTGGATTTAATACGTTTCCTCTGTTATGATACCTGTTATTAATATTATAAATTTTTTGGTAATGTTCACATCCTTTATAATTTGCGGGGTGATCCCCACCACATAATGCACATTTTGCTGGAGTTTCTCTAGTCTTCTTACAAGTTGTGGTATTGTGGGCTCCTCCGCATTTGACGCATACAAATGGTTTATTGCAATATGACTTGGAGTGACCGTACGATTGGCATCTCATGCATTGTATTATGCGATTTTTGGTTATTCGGGGAGGTTCAATTTGAATAACTCTATTCTGTAGCCCCCTTAAGTTATAAATATCTTTGTTATTTGCTGCCGGTTCGAGATCCACGAAGAACAAATTAAGTGGCTCTTTAGTAATTCTGTGTTGTGCATTTATTATATTTCGAACTTGATGACCCAGTTTTAGGAGTTCGTTTTTTATATCCTCGGTGTTAGTAGAGTGGTGAAGGTATTTTATTACAACTCTATAGGCTCGATCCTGTTTTAACTGATGTATGGTGATAAATGTTATGTTCATTAAAATATCTAACCATTTTTCTATATGTATCTGGCGTGCCACAACTTAATTTTACGACATTGTTAGTTAAACTTTTTGTATGATATTCTTCCCTTTCTGCTACATCCTTAATTTTTTGTACCATTTTTTGATAGTCTTGTACACCGTGTATGAAAATTGGTGGAGGGTTTGCTGTGTTGTTCTCCTTGGGAGGGATTACTTCATTTTCTAGCGCTTCAAATCTATTTTCTGTTACAATAATATTTGTACTGTTTGCATTGTCTGTTGTTTTTCTGATTTTTCTTCTTTTTGAGCTTCTAATTTCTTGCCAATCGTTGCTGCTAGCTGGTTCGTTGTTTTCTTCCTCTTCTTCACTGGTGGATGGCAATCGTTGTAATTGATAATTTGAAGCAGAACTATGATATGTGATCGGCACTAATGGAATTTGTGTCTGTGGTAGTGGAGGGTACAAGTTAGGTGGCATTGGTTTAGTTGGTGCTGGTTGCGACATCGATATTAGATATGGCGCTAAACTCTGTATTTATCCCGGATGGAAACATATTTTGAAAAATATATTTATCATCATTTGCGTACCTGTGTATTAGTTTTCCTGAACTGGGCTTGTCACAGTCCCGAACAGGGTATTTTTTTGCTGTACTAAATTACTTCGATATGTCGATACAAGAATGGACTGAACAAATTTTATCTACGTTAAATAATCTGTGGTTAAATCACAAAATTCGAAGAGAAACTTTGAATTATGTATTTAAACTTTGACAGTTATTTTGACATGCAATAATGATTATGACATATCAGAAAATCGTGCTGGCCATTTCATCGATCATCTCCTTTCTATCCACCGATTTGGAACTGTTCGGCTGAGGACTGGCGAACATTGATTTGGTAATTTGCTCTATTTTGCTAAAAGCATCATATTCGCTGGAACTTGTGGGTTTGCTGGATCAGAATACGTTTCTCAAGTTGGTATGGATTTATTATTGTGCCATTTTAATTGTAATCAACCTTTGCAGGATATTGTATATATTTTTCTAAAACTATTGAGGAATCAGCATTATATCGTCTATGGGCAGACTGTATGGAAAGACCACAAAGGAAAAATTAGAAACACATATCAAGGAAAAATTAGAGAAGACCAGGCAGGGTTAACAGTGGAGTAAGCATGCTTAGATCATATTTACACGGTCAAACAACCAACATATGATAAGGCGTAGGCTATACCAAGAATCAAGCTATAGGAAGCAATTGAATACAATAGAAGTTCCACGAATATTAATAAAAGCAGTAAAAGCACTCAGCAGAACAACAAAGTAGCTATCAAAACAGGAATATTCAGTCCATTTAAGACTACAAAGGGACTACTACAGGGCTGCTCCACATCCCCTACCATGCATAGGCGCCCATACACACGGGCAGGGGGGGGCAGGGGGGGGCCGTGGCACCCCTAGCTTTTCGGGAGAAAAAAATTAAATTTATATTACATAAACGTATTTTTGTCAAAACATTATTGGATAATTTTGAGAGATAAATTGGAAACAACATATTTATTAATAAAAAAAATTCACATATTGGGTAGTTATTAATAGTTTAACAGAAAATCTTTGTGTCTGCGACAGTGGTCTGTATGGAATGTGCATAATACACATTTCCCACAATCACGGTATGCTACTAACGAAAACATTGACAGAGATTAGAGGCGTGGGAAACATATACACTGTAATCGACACCCAAAATTACAAATTAAATTAATCATTTATAATACTGCAAAAAAACCATATCAGCAAGAATTCCGATCTCTGATCGATAATCACTAATGAGCCATTTGTCATTTGTCTTTAACAACTGGTATAAAGTAATTATATTTTATATTTTGAAAAAATTCATACTGAAAAATAATTTTTAAAATTTATTGAACATAGTCAAATTTTAGTTTGCAAAAGTATTTTTTTAGTAAGTAGATTATTTTTAAAGTGTGCATTATGATGAACAGGACAATTTTATTTAAATGAAAAACAGGTGATCTTTCATGATGAATGAGTGTTATATACAGGGTGTCCCAAAAGTAGCGGAAAGGCCGAATAATTCGCGAAATGAACATCGGATCGAAAAAACTGAAAAATACGTGTTCAATAATTTTCAAAAATCTATGCGATGACACTAAACAAGTCCACCACTTCAACAGCTGGGTATGGAGCGGGGGGTAACTTTAAAATATTAAATGGAACCCCTAATTTTTGTTGCAGATTTGAATTTTCCTTGTAAAAATAAGCAAATTTTATTCGAGCCATTTTGCGAATTGTGGATAGATAGCGCTATATTCGGAAAAAACGGTATATCGTGATACCACAGCAAAATTATAGAAACGGTCTAATATCTCGAGAAATATACTTCCAAATAAAAACTAAAAAACACGTGTTTAATATTTTTCAAAAATCTATAGAATGACACCAAACAGGAGTTTTCATTCCACACTCTGGAGGTGGGGTGAGAGTTAACTTTAAAATCTTATATAGGAACCCCCGTTTTTTCTTGCAGATTGAGTTTCCTCCTTAAAAAATAAGTAACATTTATTCGAACTTTTTTAGAATTGTTGACGGATGGCGCTATATTCGGAAAATGCGATTTATTTGCGCCATCTATCAACAATTCTAAAAATGTTTGGAATATGTGTGCCTTATTTTTCATAAGGATTCTATATCTGCAAAAATAAAGGGGGCTCCTTTTTAAGATTTTAAAGTAAAAACTTGGTTCGACACATACTCATGGTTAGTCTGCTCGCCAAAGTTGAAGGGAAGGCTTTGCAAGCATTGTATTCTTTTCAAACGGGTTTTAAAGAGAGGCGCAACTTTTGTGGTACCCATGACATTTCCATTTAAAAACTTGGTCTAGTGTTTAAATGTATGAATAATTCCTCACAACAGGTTTCAAACTAGGTTTTTAGGTGGTTTAAACTACAGTAGACTCCCTCTATAACGAGAACTGAAATGGTGAATTAATTATCTCATTATAAGCGGATCTTGTTATATCAAACAATAATAATATTGAAATCTTTTGATGCCTCTTACGTAGTTTATTATGTGTCGATGGTCAACCTGAACAGTGAACAATGAGACTTCGCCGCCATAAATTGTAAATTTCCTATAGTATTCAATATCGGTCGATAAACAGGCAGATGTTTATTACAGGTGGCCGAGTTTATTATAGCACTGGCCTCGATAATAAGACAGATGTTGGGCATTTCTATGTACAGGTAGTTGGGGCATTTATTTATTTATGACCATTACAACGCTAAAAACAGGTAAAGACAAGTATTCTTCGATTTAAATTTTCCTCGTTATAACCAAATATGCCTCGTAATAGAGCTTTATAGTTCAATAGGAATTTCATGGGACACCTAATGTACCTCGTTATAAGCGAAACCTCGTTATATCCGTGTTCGTTATAGAGAGAGTCTACTGTATATATTGTCATCCGAAATATACAAAATGTAATGTGCAACATCTTCACGTTTGCCCTCCCCCTAAAAATTTTTATATGGGCGCCCTTGCTACCATGTTCAAAATATTCATATACATAGATATTAATATAATAAGATATTATATAATACAGATAGACAGACGAAGATGACCTCAGTTTTATGATGAGAAAACTGGGACAGGAATATACAAAGAATGGGATAAAAATAAAACTAAAGAAAACTGAATACCTAACAACGGAGAATACAGAAATAAAACATCGGTATAAAAACAAAAAGAAGAACATATAATAAATACAAAAAAAGAAAATTGGACAATAAATAAGAAAACCAAAAACAAAATAAGAGCAACAGAGATGACATTCCTAACGAGAAGCTTCAGAGTCAAAGGAAGAGATAGAATAAATAATATATAGATTAAGAAAGGAATGGAAATGAACTCAGATATAATAGACCACATCAAACAGAAGAGATTAACCTGGTACGAATATGTCCAAGAACCACAGACCAAAAACTTTGGACCAAATAACAGAGTGGAGTCCGCTAGGAAGAAGAAAGGGAGGCAGACCCTAAAGATCTTTCAAAATTAAAGTGAACGAAGCAATGGAAAGAAGAAATTCGAAGGAAGGGGTTAAGCGAAGGAATACAGTGAAAACTGTGAAAATCCTTGGTATATATCATATACAGCGTGTTTGGTAAAGAATGGGCCAAAGCTTAACCTTAGATTCCTGAGGTTAAAATAGGTCGATTTAAGCTAACTTACTTTAGTACAAAAGTTGATAATAACCTAAATACTGGGTGTCAAAGTTAAACTTTTATTTTATTTATTTTTGAATATTTCCTGACAGGCATGGGACAACACGAAATTTGGAAAGAAATTCTCCAATACTTTCTATGTAAAAAACATACTCGTGATTCGTAACGATGAAGCCATTAGTTTTCGAGATATTTGAAGCTAAAAACGAAGGAGCATAATACATTAATCAAAATAAGTGTGCCTTTTCATTTTTAACTTCAAATATCTCGAAAACTAATTACTTTATCGTTACGAATGAAGAGTATATTATTTGCACAGGAAGTATTGGAGAATCTAAAAATTATTCTAAAATAGCAGTTTCATTAGTGGCGTAGAATTTGAGAAGGGTTAACCATTCACTTTCCCCTGTCGTACGCCTCTGGTAGTAGCCAGAAACGATTATTTAACATAATTTAGTAGGGTGTACAGTGCCTACACTTTCTGCCAAGTATCACACAGATATGTCAAATTATTTTAAAGTAGTCTTGTTTTAAATAATTCTTTATTTCTTTATTTAAAACTTTAAGAACTATGTGTGCCCGGTACTATAAAACTATTTGACATATCCTTATGGTACTTGGCAGAAAGTGCAGGTACTCAGTGGCGGCTCGTGGCCTTGGAGACAGGGTCGGCAAGGTTTTTTTGTCTCCTCATATAGGTATACCATCAAACTAAAAGGCTTAAATCATCATAGGAGATTTTGTTGTTTTTTGTTTTTTTATTTGATGTACTTGACATTCTCTCTTGTTTCATGGTGTTTCGACAATACGTGTTGATTCTTTTGAGACAAGATAAATCCCGTTTATTTGAGGCAGAAATTGGTGGTAGTGGTGATAAGAAAATTGATGAACACTTTGTTATAATGAATGGCAGTACTTACTACATAGAATTATACATACATATTTTGTAACTTATCCCACTTTCTGAAAATATTTGGATCGACATAATTTTTAAGTACTTAACTTGTTATAATAAATATCTTGGACATTTTTTGGCGAAGCTAACTTTTAAATTTTGAATCGTCAAAGAGGTCAAAAATTTGCAAATCTTCAAAATTCGAAAAACGAGTATCTATTTGCTTATATTAGTAGGTATCCAAAATTTCAAAATATACCTACTCGTTTTTCGAGAGATATATCATGCTGTTGTCTTTTTTGGGATGGTTCGGAAATATCAAGCGAATCCAAAATGTCACTGCGTATATATTGGAAACTACTATCATTACGAAAATCTCTGAGATTTTGCACCAGCTTTCGTATTCTATTTTTTGAATAAATAATGTCAGTTGACTGATTTTGAACAATAATGAATATCTTAGGCAAACTCTGTCTTAAAAATATTTAAAAGAATATTAAAAGAGTAATTATTTAATAAAGTTCTCAAACCGATTGCTTCACGGATCGAGGTATCGCCAATTTCAAAATCGTCGCCTTCGATAATGAAATCAAAAACTTCCAAAAGCTGTTCACGAAAATCTGCTACAGATACTAAAACTACCAGAGATAATCTGCTTAGATAAAACTAGTCGAGATTTAAAATTTCATCGCGTCTGACAAACTGTTCCCTTTTTTTTCGAAACAAATTTGTTCTAAAGCAGTAATCCGTTTAGGTGAGCTAAACTGGCAAGAAACGACGATATTCTTTATTTTTTACACGTATCATGCAAAACTAAATTCATTATATGCGCATAATAGTGAGTAAATAAAGCTTGTGATGCAATATGTAGTTTTAACTTTTGACTGGAGACCATTCAATTCACCACACATCACAGCAACGCCGTCATAAGATTGCCCCAGTTTGCCCTACCAATTTATTTTTGATATCAAAAAATTTTGATCTGTTCTTTAAAACACCAAAAATATATTCTGCCTTATTGCTTTTACTCACGTCTCTAAAACCTAAAAACCTCTCATAAATATTACCACGTAACGCGTATCGAACAACAATAATTGATAATTGTGAATGACATGATAATCAGAAGTTTCATCTACTTCCAGCGAAAAGCAAATTGTTTTCTAAATCTCAGATTCAATAACGTTATTCAAAATGTAACTATGTGATAAGGTATATGTATTAGTTCATTCTGTATTACGAATACACTTCGAATCAGAAAGTAAATATTTCTAAAACAATTTCATTATTTTCTCTATAATTACTTTGATTTTTAACAAATGCTTCGATCCAGCATGTCCACTAAATGATAATTCCTGACAACTTAAAAAAATTACAATATCAATTAAACGACGTAAAACGGTTATTTTTGACAATTTCTGCCGATGCGATCTGGCGATGCCAAATGAAACACCGACCGGCAGATTTAAATATGCCGTACCTGCCTACGGAGAGAATGTATGTTCGCTTGCTCATCGAATTGTTATTTGGTTGAGTTTTACGCGTAAATCGTCAAGCTACGGAGTGCTACGGATGAGTTAGGTACGGCTAGCCGAAAAGTCAGATGAATGGCTCGGATCATTCATTTTTTGAGAAGTCTGTTATGCGCAGGGATCACTTAACGCTCGGATTGATCAAATCCTTTTAAAAACCATGAATAAAATTTAGTCTGTATCCTCTGACAGATTTTTTTTACTTCACAGATACAAATATTAAAAAGGTCTATCTATATAAATGTGTGGGTCGGCACTGCCGACCCTGCCGACCCTGACCGGCCACCACTGGCAGGTACTGTATGTTAAATAATCGTTTGTGGTTAATACCAGAGGCGAACGACAGGGGAAAGTGAAAGGTTGACCCTTCCCAAATTCTACGCCGCTGATGAAACTGCTATTTTAGCATAATTTTTGGATTCTCCAATACTTTCTATGCAAATAATATACTCTTCATTCGTAACGATAAAGTTATTAGTTTTCGAGATATTTGACGTTAAAAATGAAAAGGCACACTTACATATTTTGATTAGTGTATTAGGCTCATTCGTTTTTAGCTTCAAATATCTCGAAAACTAATGGCTTTATCGTTACGAATCAAGAGTATGTTTTTTACATAGAAAGTATTGGAGAATCAAAAAATTGTACTAAAATAGCAATTCTGCCAATGGCGTAGAATTTGGGAAGAGTCAAACATTCACGTCCCCCCTTCGTACACCTCTGGTAGTAGCCAGCAACGTTTTTTAACATAATTTAGTAGACTGTACAATACCAGCACCACTTACCAAATTTCGTGTTGTTGTCCCATGTCTGTCAGGAAATATTCAAAAATAAATAAAAAAAAAAAGTTGAAATTTGACACGCTGTATTTAGGTTATTATCAACTTTTGTACTAAGGTAAGTTAGCTTAAATCGACCTATTTTAACCTCAGAAATGTAATGTTTAGCTATGGCCCATTCTTTACCAAACACCCTCTATATATAGGCGAATCAATGAAACACTAAAATCGGCCTTACCTCCGAAAAAAAAAGGACAAGACGGATCTTAATAATTCTTTTTGCATTTGATTTGCGAATGCCCCAGGAAACTTTGTGGCCCTACACCATGATATAATATTGAAAAAGTGCATACAAAAAATGCATTCTAAAAGTGCATCTGAAACAGACAAAAAATTCAGAGCTCGTCAATTTTTGGCGGAAATGAGTTCAATTTTGTTACTTAGGGGTTTTTGTGGTTGCTAAAAACGAACATCACGTTGGAAGTGATCTCCGGAGTACTTGGTACCCAGGGTACCTAATGTTTACCTCGTCTTCTGGAGTTACGGCAAAAACAATAAAAAATTAGTCAAAGATCATTACTCGGGAGTTTTTGGGCTCGCTGAAATCTAATATGCCTTCGGAAGTGATTTCCAGAGTACCTGGTGCCCAGGGTACCTACTCTTTATCTTGGCTTCTGGAGTTTTCGGCAAATTCATTAAATAAATAGCCAAAAATCATTACTCGGTGGTTTTTGGGGTCACTGAAAACCAATATGCCCTCGGAGGTGATTTCCAGAGTACCTGGTGCCCAGGGTACCTACTCTTTACCTTGGCTTCTGGAGTTTTCGGCAAATTCATTAAACAATTAGCCAAAAATCATTACTCGGTGGTTTTTGGGGTCGCTGAAAACGAATATGACGTCGGAAGTCATCTACAGAGTACCTGGTGCCCAGGGTACCTACTGTTTACCTCGTCTTCTGGAGTTTTTGGCAAATTCATTAAAAAAATAGCCAAAAATAATTACTCGGGTGTTTTTGGGTTCACTGAAAACGAATATTTGCCGAAAACTCCAGAAGACCAGGTAAAGAGTAGGTATGCTGGGCACCATGTACTACGCAGATCACTTCAGATGTCATATTCGTCGTCAGCGACCCCAAAAACCCCCGAGTAATGATTTTTGACTAATATTTTAATGAATTTGCCGAAAACTCTAGAAGACGAGATAAAAGGTAGGTACCCTGGGCACCAGGTACTTCGGGGCTCACTTACGAGGTCATATTCGTTTTCAGCGACCCCAAAAACCCCCAAGAAAAAAAATTAAACTCATTTACGCCGATAATTGACGAATTCTGATTTTTTTTTATTTTCTGTTTCAGATCCACTTTTAGAATGCATTTTTTGGCAATATTTCACTTTTAGAATGCAATATTATATCATGGCTTAGGGTCACAAAGTTTCCTGGTGCATCCACAAATCAAATGCAAAAATAATTATTAAGATCCAACTTGTCCTTTTTTTTTCGAAGGTTCAGTGCTTTATTGCGTCGACTATTAGTGTATATTATTTTCTCATCTAGTGAGGACTTTTCCTAAGTCATTAGCAGGAATTCTTACGAGTAGCAAGTCCGTGAAGTGTAAAGGTACACTCATCAGAAGACAAACCATGTTCTAATTGGATTACATTGTTATCTAAGATTTCCATCATTTGTTCACAAAAATATGTTCTTGAATTCCTGAGTTTGTGTCATTTTATACAGATGCATTTTATTTTGTTTTAATGTTCGAATAATCGATGAATGGCTAACATCAAAAATATCAGGGCTGTTGTGACTATTAGAAGTACGTGGGTTTTCCTCAAACTCGAGCATAATAATATACAATTTGGCATCAGGTATTGCATTGGCAGCTTCTTTTTTATCCGCCGTATATCCAAGCTCGCGAAACTCTTTTTTTTCTATTTTAATAATTGTCCCATTGGGATATAAGTGACAAAGGAAATGTTTCATACAATAATCAAGCAGCATCCATTTGTGTTTGTGTGTTGCCTGTAGAATAATCTGTGGAATTGTTATTTTGTTCATTTATGTTGATGAATTATTTTTCCGATTTTGCTAACCTTCCTTTCTTTAAAAGCCTTTTGCAAAGCTAGAATACCAAGGAGCCTTCAGCGGCCAAAAAAATGTTCATATCAATATATAACTAATTTCCCCAACGTCGTGGTGGAGGTAGGTATATCCATCTGATTACATTATATGGTTATTTTACAGCAATTTCAATTTAATGAATTAATCGAGGCTATTTCTCTCAAAATATAATTATCCATTATACGCAGTCCAACTTATCTTTAATTAAATCAAACAAAGCTTAGGTCGATTTTTTACCATACGGACCCTTCTGGATAATGCTCAGAGAACCGGTCATAATATTGTTTCTTGCTTCAACTTAATTGTAATGACGATACACGTAAACATAGGCGTGGTATTTATATTTATTATTACACAACAAATGAAAAAATATTCTTTGCAAAAACACGTCATATTTTTTTCGCGTTTTTTAAACGTCTCATAAAGATTTGAAATTACTTTTACAGTTTTTATACATATTGCCTTATATAATTTATGGATTCGACCGTTACTTGATGGAAGTTCATTTTATCTAATAATAAAACACTGAAAACGTTTGTTTTCTATACTTCCACAGAATTTATTATAACTAAGTGACTACAGCTGTTTCGGCAGAGTGCCTTTCTCAAGTGATATAGTTTACAATGTGTTTGCCTTTTTAAGTCTTCAACTGAAGAGGTTGAGGAGTGGGGAGCTGTTTGTCTCGAGTTGGTCATTCAGAATTATATCTGTATTTTTCAGTTTATTAATTTCCATAGATTCTAAAAAAGATAGCTTAAGGCCTTTATTTTGAATATGCAGAATTTGAAACTCTTCATTGAAAGAATGATTATGATCTAGAAGGTGAAGTGCGTATGTAGAAGTGTCTGTTTTTCTATTGTTGAATGCCCTTTTGTGTTCTGCTATCCGTTTGTCAAAAGTTCTGCCAGTTTGACCGATGTACGTTTTCGGACAGTCACCACACGTTAGTTTGTACACACCACTCTGTAGTTGCTTTCTCTTTCGGCTTTTATTGTTCTTAATATATTTGCTTAAGTTGTTGTTAGTTCTGAAAGCTGGTGTTATTCCTTTCTTTGTTATGTATCTGGCTATTTTTGTTGTTATCTTGCCAGTTGTTATTAAACTACACAAACCTGACCACCCAATAAGACCTGTAGTTTCTTTTTATACAGCTACGTCATATAAACTTTCAAAAAAACTGTCAGATATTATTACAGAATACACTAAATTTTCACCTAAATTCACCGTAAAAAATACACTAGAACTAGTTAATAAAATACAACATTTTCAATTGCCCAACAACTCCAGACTAATTTCATTTGACGTAAAAAATCTTTTTCCTAGTGTTCCTCCTACAGAAACTTTTGTTTTAGTTAAGAATCTTTTAGACCATAATAGTACAAATCCGATCATTGCATCTGAAATTTTACACCTTCTTGAAATTTGCATAAATCAAGACTATTTTGAATTCAATAATCAAATATACACAAACAACAGTGCAGGACTTATTATGGGTAATCCTCTAAGCCCATTGCTATCAGATATATTTATGAACCAACTTGAAACAACAATTTCTAAACATCCCGTATTTAAACAGTTCTTATATTGGTGAAGATACGTGGATGATATACTAGTATGCTTTACAGGAACTAACAGACAACTTGACCAATTTCTATCATCTATTAATTCACTTCATAATAATATTGAGTTTACAATAGAAACAGAACAAAATAACTCCATAAACTTTCTAGATGTAACGATTTCCAGACTCCACAACAAACATGAGTTCTCCGTAGATCATAAACCTACCCATACTGACACAACTATACACAATTCATCATCCCATCCTACACAACACAAATTAGCAGCCTACCATAGCATGATACATAGACTGACAGAAATTCCCATGACAAAAAATAACTTCGAGATAGAACTAAACATCATTAAACAAATAGCAGTAAACACCGGCTATAACGAACAAACAGTTAACAAAATTTTAAACCAAAAACTCCATAAGAAAGCCCTGAAATTAGTGTATCCACCACCACAGAAAGAACCCAGTACCTTCTGCTCTCTCACATATTATACTGGCAAGATAACAACAAAAATAGCCAGATACATAACAAAGAAAGGAATAACACCAGCTTTCAGAACTAACAACAACTTAAGCAAATATATTAAGAACAATAAAAGCCGAAAGAGAAAGCAACTACAGAGTGGTGTGTACAAACTAACGTGTGGTGACTGTCCGAAAACGTACATCGGTCAAACTGGCAGAACTTTTGACAAACGGATAGCAGAACACAAAAGGGCATTCAACAATAGAAAAACAGACACTTCTACATACG